>NW_027016643.1:0-16486 GCF_036934945.1 Oncorhynchus masou masou
GCATCTTTTTCTCAAACTAGACACGCTAATGTACTTGTCCTCTTGCTCAGCTGTGCACCGGGGCCTCCCACTCCTCTTTCTATTCTGGTTAGAGACAGTTTGCGCTGTTCTGTGAAGGGAGTAGTACACAGCGTTGTATGAGATCTTCAATTTCTTGGCAATTTGTCGCATGGAATAGCTTTCATGTCTCAGAACAAGAATAGACTGACGAGTTTCAGAAGAAAGTGCATTGTTTCTGGCCATTTTGAGCTTGTAAACGAACCCACACATGCTGATGCTCCAGATACACAACTAATCAGAAGAAGGCCAGTTTTATTGCTTCTTCAATCAGCATAACAGTTTTCAGCTGTGCTAACATAATTGCAAAAGGGTTTTCTAATGATCAATTTGCCTTTTAAAATGATACACTTGGATTAGCTAACACAACGTGCCATTGGAACACAGGAGTGATGGTTGCTGATAATGGGCCTCTGTACGCCTATGAAGATATTCCATACAAAATCAGCTGTTTCCAGCTACAATAGTTATTTACAACATTAACTATGTCTACACTGTATTTCTGATCAATTTGATGTTATTTTAATGGATAAAAAAATTCAGCTTTTCTTTCAAAAACATGGACATTTCTAAGTGACCCCAAACTTTTGAACGATAGTCTATGTTCATTAATGTGTTCGAAAACCACGTATTGCTTCACGCGGTTTAAAATAATAATAATTGTAAGGGCGTTCCCATGCATTCCCCCTAATTCCATCCCTGTATACCATTTTGGGGGATAGAAGTGGACCATTTCCATCCAGAAATGATCTACAGGCTTCAAGAGGTGGCTACTGTAACGGCCTTCTTCTGTGGACGAAGGAGAGGACCAAAGTGCAGGGTGGTTAGTGTTAATCATGTTAAATAAAGGCAATAAACGTGAACACTACAAAATACAAAACAAAAAAATGTGAAAAACCGAAACAGTTCTGTCTGGTGCAGACACACGAAGACAGAAGACAACCACCCACAAAACCCAATACAAAACAGGCTACCTAAATATGGTTCCCAATGACTAACACCTGCCTCTGATTGAGAACCATATCAGGCCAAACATAGAAAACTAGACACACAACATAGAATGCCCACTCAGCTCACGTCCTGACCAACACTAAAACAAAGAAAACACAAAAGAACTATGGTCAGAACGTGACAGCTACACCATGCAAGAGCTTAATTGATAAAGATGTCAAGTGTACTACATCTATTTACTACCCATTTAGTATGTATTTACGAGATAAATAATGTCTAGTGTTGGTAGAACCAAATGAGGTTAAAAAAATGTATCCCACTCCATCACTCACTCTCTCTCCTGGACCTTCCTTGAACGCAGGGATAATTGACCACATGAGAATGAACCATGACTATGTCCCAAATAGCACTCTACCTAGCCAATGAGTAAATATTTACAGTGCACCATCCAAAAGGTACAAAAACCACCTTGCAGAGAAGTCAGGATTTTCTTTGAGCTAAAATAAATAGAGCAAACATGCAAACAAGTACAGTGAGGGAAAAAAAGTATTTGATCCCCTGCTGATTTTGTATGTTTGCCCACTGACAAAGAAATAACTACAAGAAATCTTGCAGGTTTGCACACATCTCAGGAGGGATTTTGTCCCACTCCTCCATGCAGATCTTCTCCAAGTCATTAAGGTTTCGAGGCTGACGTTTGGCAGCTCAAACCTTCAGCTCCCTCCACAGATTTTCTATGGGATTAAGGTCTGGAGACTGGCTGGGCCACTCCAGGACCTTAATGTGCTTCTTCTTGAGCCACTCCTTTGTTGCCTTGGCCATGTGTTTTGGGTAATTGTCATGCTGGAATACCCATCCACTACCCATTTTCAATTCCCTGGCTGAGGGAAGGAGGTTCTCACCCAAGATTTGACGGTATTCGGCCCCGTCCATCGTCCCTTTAATGCGGTGAAGTTGTCCTGTCCCCTTAGCAGAGAAACACCGCCAAAGCATAATGTTTACATCTCCATGTTTGACGTTGGGGATGGTGTCCTTGGGGTCATAGGCAGCATTCCTCCTCCTCCAAACACGGCGAGTTGAGTTGATGCCAAAGAACTCCATTTTGGTCTCATCTGACCACAACACTTTCCCCCAGTTGTCCTCTGAATAATTCAGATGTTCATTGGCAAACTTTAGTTGGGCGCTTTCTTGAGCAGGGGGACATTGCGGGCGCTGCAGGATTTCAGTCCATCACGGTGTAGTGTGTTACCAATTGTTTTCTTGGTGTATATGGTCCCAGCTGCCTTGAGAACATTGACAAGATCCACCCGTGTAGTTCTGGGCTGATTCCTCACCGTTCTCATGGTCATTGCAACTCCACGAGGTGAGATCTTGCATGGGGCCCCTGGCCGAGGGAGATTGACAGTTCTTTAGTGTTTCTTCCATTTGCGAATAATCGCACCGACTGTTGTCACCTTCTCACCAAGCTACTTGGTGATGGTCTTGTAGCTCATTCCAGCCTTGTGTAGGTCTACAATCTTGTCCCTGACATCCTTGGAGAGCTCTTTGGTCTTGGTCATGGTGGAGAGTTTGGAATCTGATTGATTGATTGCTTCTGTGGACAGGTGTCTTTTATACAGGTAACAAACTGTATTAGGAGCACTCCCTTTAAGAGTGTGCTCCTAATCTCAGCTCGTTACCTGTATAAAAGACACCTGGGAGCCAGAAATCTTTCTGATTGAGAGGGGGTCAAATACTTATTTCCCTCATTAAAATGCAAATCAATTTATAACATTTTTGACATGCGTTTTTCTGGATTTCTTTTTGTTATTCTGTCTCGCACTGTTCAAATAAACCTACCATCAAATTTATAGACTGATCCTTTCTTTGTCAGTGGGCAAACGTACAAAATCAGCAGGGGATCAAATACTTTTTTCCCTCACTGTATAGCTCTGGTTAAAAATAACATATGTACGTATAACATTACAGAGGTTAAGGGTTGTCCTGTAAAAAGGGGTGATCTGAAAAGTGTCTGCTTTTGAATTGCAGCCTCATCGTTGTGAACGTGATAGAACATGTGTGCGTCCCAATATTATGTCCTTTTTCTATGTGAGCACTTGTTCACTACTACCCATATATGGGATTGGTGATGGAATGGGCCAGGAGTTTACACCATATTTCTCATATTTTCTTTCAAATCAGAGAAAGTAAGTGAACACGTGCACACTTTGAGATGAATGAGAGATAATTGGGGCATATCCCATCAGCTTATATCCTCAGCAAATTGTGTTTTAGTTAGCATAAGTTGTCATGGATATCCACTGTTCATATGACGAATAACAGTAGGCCACAAATTATGGAACTTTGCACACATTAAAGCATTAACTAGCCAATGAGTTCACTAAACTGCATGACACTAAAAGGTGACCACTGTTTTACTTCCTGTTTTGGTGAACCAAAACCCTCAGTGGAGTATCTGTAACCTGATTGCACTGTAGGGAGGGTAAAGAAGTGGATATAATGTGCGTGGGGGCTCATGCATATGTGCACACTTGTCTGTGTGTTTGTGAGACCTGCTTCTAACAGGTAAACAGGCATTATCTGCTCACGCCCGTGGCTTGGTCCCCAGACAGTGTGCGTACGCCGTGCACCAGGCTGGCAATTGTGGTTGTGGAGAGAAGCTTTACTATGTTCAGCCATGTTATTAGTGTTAGAGAAAGTTAGCTTGTTGTCTCAGGGTTGGCTGAAACAGGGAGAGGCTCCCCAGACACACTAATGCACCTAAAGCCGTCTGTTTACGTCAGCTCTCCCAGCACACTCTGTTTGGTTTCTTGAAGGTTTATGTTTTGTTGCGAGGGTAACGTTTCTCTAACGTCGGTTTATCCAATTTTTGGAAAGTGTTCCCTACCAGGAACCAGTCCAGCAATGTTTTCATAACTGCAGGAGGGAATACATTTGGGAACAAACAACCTTCAGAAGAAGGATTATGAATAAGACTTTTGCCTCGTAATTTCCCCTGTAGAATGTCTCTTCAGATTTGCGGGTGTTCTATAACATTCCTAGAACGTTTCAATAATAGGCCCTCTTCAAGCTGCTGCCGCCACCCATACCCCTCAGTTCCAGTGACAATAGTTTTTTTTTGTCTGGTGCTACTAATCCACATTTGGGATTATCATATTTTAATGTAGTAAGTATCATTCTGGCCTTTTTCTATCTCCAATAAAATCTGGAGATATAAATGGTTGATATCCTTATTAACCATTTCTGCAAAATATTCATTTGAATTGTATTGATATGACCGGTAAGGAACAGAGGAAGATATATATTCTTTAGGCATTCTTTGACCAATTTCAATAGTTGCAGGAAATTATATTAAAACATGTATCTAGCCTGTGTGGTACTTGTACTCCGAGAAATGTAAACCTTGAAATGATCATCTGAATGGATATTTGGGGGGTTAAATAGTCTCAATTAAATTGATTTATGGGGAGGATCTCTGATTTGCCCCAGTTAATCTTATATCCTGATATACTACCACGTGTTGATTGTCAAGAACAAGTGTTCTAATGCACATCAGAATATCATCAAATTAGAGACTTATTTTGTGATTTATGTTTGGGGATCAGATGCCTATGGTTGAGCTATTTTGGCGAACAGCTGCAGCCAAGACTTTTAGAAAAATGTTAAACAGTCATGGAGACATTGAACAGCCTTGTCTGGTCCTTCTTAGTAATTTGAATAGATTTGAGATTATATTATTGGTAATTACGGAGGTTTATGGTGTGCTATAGAGAAGTTTAAATAATTTCCATATACACAGAAATATAAAATGCAACATGCAACAATTTCACTGAGTTACAATTCATATAAGGAAATTGGTCAATTTAAATGAATAAATTAGGCTCTAACCTATAGATGTCACGTGACTGGGAATACAGATATGCATCTGTTGGTCAAAGATTTTATTTGAACTAACCTTTATTGAACTCGGCAAGTCAGTTAAGAACAAATTCTTATTTACAATGACGGCCTACCCCAGCCAAACCCTAACTCAGATGACGCTAGGCCAATTGTGCTCCTCCCCTATGGGGCTCCCAATCATGGCTGGTTGTGATACAGCCAGGAATTGAACCTGGGTCTGTAGTGATAACTCTAGCTCTGAGATGCAGTGCCTTAGACCACTGTGCCACTCGGGAGCCCAAATGACAGATACATCAAAAAAAGTAGATGCATGGATCAGAAAACCAGTCAGTGTCTGGTGTGATCACCATTTGCCTCATGCAGCTAGACACATGTCCTTTGCATACAGTTGATCAGGCTTTTGATTGCAGCCTGTGGAATGTTGTCCCACTCCTCTTCACTGGTTGTGCAAAGTTGCTGGATATTGGCAGCAAGTCGAACACGCTGTCGTACACGTCGCTTCCAGGAATTGTGCACAGATCATTGTGACATCAAATCAAATCTTATTTGTCACATGCGCCAAAGAGAACAGGTGTAGTAGACCTTACTGTGAAATTCGTACTTACAAGCCCTTAACAAACATTGCAGTTTTAAGTAAAATAAGAGTTAAGAAAAGTATTTACAAAATAAACTAAAGTAAAACATAAAATATCAATAACGAGGATATATACAGGGTTTACCGGTACAGAGTCAATAGGATGGGTGTGCAGGTTAATAGAGGTAATATGTACATGTAAGTAGGGTTAAATTGACTATGCATAGATAATAGATAATAAATAGCGAGTAGCAGCAGCATAAAAAAAGGGGGACAATGCAAATAGTCTGGGTAGTCATTTCACTAGCTGTTCAGCAGTCTTATGGCTTGGGGGTAGAAGCTGTTAAGAAGCCTTTTGGACCTAGACTTAGCACTCCAGTACCGACATGGGGCCATGCATTTTGTGCATTCAAATTGCCATAGATAAAATGCAATTGTGTTCGTTATCCGTAGCTTATGCCTGCCCATACCATAACCCCACCTCCACCATAGGGCACTCTGTTCACAATGTTGACATCAGCAAACTGCTCGCCCACACGAAGCAATACACGCTGTCTACCAGTACAGTTGAAGCCAGGATTCATCTGTGAAAAGCACACTTATCCAGTGTGCCAGTGGCCATCAAAGGTGAGTATTTGACCACTGAAGCCGGTTACGATGCCGGACTGCATTCAGGTGAAGACCCTGGTGAGGACAATGAGTTCGCAGATGAGATTCCCTGAGACGGTTTCTGACAGTTTGTGCAGAAATTCTTTGGTTGTGCAAATCCGCAGTTTCATCAGCTCTCCGGGTGGCTCGTCTCAGTCAATCTCGCAGGTGAGGAAGCCGGATGTGGAGGTCCTGGGCTGATGTGATTACACGTGATCTGCAGTTGTGAGGCTGGTTGGACGTACTACCAAATGACATTTGGGGACGGTTTATGGTGGACAAATGAAGATTCAATTATCTGTCAACAGCTCTGGTGGACATTCCTGCAGTCAGCTGTTTGACAAATCTGCAAAAAAAAATTTGGGCCTTGTATTGTCCCCAGCACAAAGTGCACCTGTGTAATGATCCTGCTGTTTAATCAGATTCTTGATTTGCCACACCTATCATGTGGATGGATTATCTTGGCAATGGATAAATACGCACTAACAGGGATGTAAACATATTTTTGCACAAAATTTGAGAGAAATAAGATTTTTGTGCATATGGAACATTTCTGATATTTTTTATTTCAGCTCATAAGACATGGGACCAACACTTTACAAGGTTGCATTTATATTTTTGTTCAGTATACAGTACCAGTCATAAGTTTAGACACACCTACTCACACCTTCTCTTGACTATTTTATACATTGTAGAATAATAGTGAAGACATCAAAATTATGAAATAACGCATATGGAATCAAGTAGTAACCAAAAAAAGTGTTAAAAAATCCAAATATATTTATATTTGAGATTATTCAAAGTAGCCACCTTTGATGATTGTGGAGGTCAGGTCATCTGATGCAGCATTCCCGCCCTCTCCTTCTTGGTCAAATAAAATAAAAAACACTTGAATGAGTAGGAGTTTCCATTTTTTTTATTGGTACTGTATATACATTAAAACTGAATTTCTTGAGTGCCAAATTCAGGAAGGTCAGATTGACTCTGTCAAATGCCTTCTCTGCATCCAACATCACTACTACAGTAAGAATATTGGTTTGTGATGTGACATGCATGATGTCAAAGAGGCACCTGGTTTTGTCTGAAGAGTGTTGGCATTTCATAAAACCTGTTTGATCAGAATGTATTATTTCGGGAAGAACCGTTTCTAATCTCTTGGCTATCGCTTTGCTAATAATTTTGAAATCCATGTTAACAAAAGAAATCAGACTATAGTTACTACAGTCTGTGTTCTTTTTCTTTCTTGAGTAGGAGACTGATTAAGGTGGTGGTCATAGAATACGGGAGATTATTTGAGCAATACACGTGTGTAACCAAAAAGAAGGAACCAAAAATGTTCACAGGTGCTTTAACCTGTCAAAATTGAGGAGTGAAAATTGTTGGAAGTTAACAGAGTCTCTAAGGAGTTATGGACTGGGGAGGAAATTGCTAGAAGTTGGAGATTATAAATGAAACATTTCATTTGGAGGTGATCCATGTCGCTTTCTAGCATATATCATTTGAAATAAAATACTTTCAAGAATTCCATTTATTTTCTTTGTCGCTAGATTACCTTCAATGTTTTTAGTAGAGTAGATTACCTGTCACGTATACTCCCTCTCCTGCCTATAGGGCATCAGGCTGCTGATTATCCCTCACACCTGTCACCATCGTCAAGCACACCAACGCCTCATGACGCTCACCTAGACTCCATCACCTCCTTGATTATCTTCCCTATATCTCACTCCCCTTGGTTCTTTTCTCAGGTGTAATTGACTCTGTTTCATGTTGGTGCGTTGTTTGTGTTTTGTGTTTATTGTTTTTTTTTGTTTATTCATTAAAACACTCACTCCCTGTACTTGCTTCCTGACTCTGAGTGCACTCGTTACATTACCGGCTTTTCCTTGTTATCTTTAAGCATTTTAGCCGAAGAACTTGCCGGACTTATCCCAGAGTTCATGGTTATTTTGTCGTGTTCTCATAACTGCCGAAAAAAGTTCATTAAGTTTGAGTCTGGCCTGTAATAGTTGCTTATGAATATCATCGGTTTGAGTGGATGCAAAGAGGGTATCAAGCTCCTTGACGTTGGTCTTAAGGCTGATCAATGCGTGATCGGAGGTACTGATTGAATGAATCTTGCGGTTGGAAATTTGGGATACCAATGAAAATGTCTATACGGGAGTACATTTTATGATGAGGTAAGAAATAGGTATAGAGGCATAGTCTCTCATCGAAATAAAGAGGAGCAAAATATCTACCATACCTTGTTGTACCATGTTGCCTTTAATGGTTCCTAGAGTGCCTGTTGAATGCATGTGCCCACTGCCACGGGACCTGTCAACTAGTGGATCAAGAACAGAGTTAAGAGTCTATTGACGCACCCATATGTCAATCTAATTAACATAAAACTATTTCCATCAAAATCCAACAGTTTAAGCTAAAGCTATTTTGCATGGGCTGCGTCTCAGTCCACTGCATCCGCCTATGTCGGCTTTACTCATCTGCGGTGGAAGGTGGCCAAGCTACAGCAGTGTTTGTCAGACCATGAGAAAATCAGTCTTGTCACAAAAACGCCTGTAGCGTCTGAACTAATATGAAGGTTACCCATACAAATTAATGGAAGTATGGAGGTAGTTTTTGTGACAATATATATATATATATATATATATATATATATATATATATATATATATATATAGATATATTCTTGTTATTTGTAATTTATGAATGTGTTAATCCATTCAATGCGTTTCTATGGGCCATAGTAGTCAAGGCCAATTTTTTAAATAAAATTTGTAAATATAAAGGTGTCCAAAAATTCAAAATATGAATAGCTGAATAATCCATGGTATGACCGTCTTAAAACAATTCCATATGTTAGTTTAGTAGACACTACCCTGACCCCTCTGCTCTTGGAATTAAAGGAAGAATAATACATTTGGCCTATCCAAATCAAATAAAATCAAATGTATTTATATAGCCCTTCGTACATCAGCTGATATCTCAAAGTGCTGTACAGAAACCCAGCCTAAAACCCCAAACACCAAGCAATGCAGATGTCGAAGCACGTTGGTTAGGAAAAACTCCCTAGAAAGGCCAAAACCTAGGAAGAAACCTAGAGAGGAACTAGGCTATGAGGGGTGGCCAGTCCTCTTCTGGCTGTGCCGGGTGGAGATTATAACAGAACATGGCCAAGATGTTCAAATGAACATCCACTTCATTTGTAATTTTTCATGTTAAACATCAGTTAGATGTGTTCCTTGCAATATATATACCTGCAATATATCGGACTCAGATTTGTTTGAGGAACTTGTTGTTCATTCCACAGTTTGTGCCTTTTAGTTCTCCTCCATTTCTTTGAACAAGGGTTTTCACCAGGAAGAGCTCATAAACAAACTTTAATGAGGCGTGGACCATGGTGGAATGTACTTCCCATCCTATGTACTCACAAAAATTTAATTATTTGTACCTGGTCTAGTGAAATGTTCAATTTAATAGATATGAACTCACACAGAGATGCTTCAAGATTTCCAGATTCGACCTCTTCTATGTCAGAGAATATTTGATTATGCCGCATGCTGTGTGTCTGTATATCCAGCACTCTCTTTAAGGGCTCTGTTATGGACAACATCCTTTACTTTGATTTCATTGTTATTCCACCATCTCCAGTTTGGTTAAGCTCAAAGCTGTTTGTAGCTACATTCCTGGAATGTTTTGCTCACCTCACTGCAAGGTATTGGTAAACTTTCATTAATAGGACTTGCAGGAGTGCAGCATGATGCGATATAACATATTTAACGGAAATGTTTGTATTTTGTGCATCGCTCATCTACGATGCTGACCTGCCCATAGCTCGCAATCACCATAGACAACATTCAATACAGTGCACACAGCCTGAAGTACGTTGATTTTCTGTCTGTCTCTGTCACAAACTGTACCTTTGTCTCCTCTCACTCTATTAGAGACTGCGCTGCTCCAACACCTGGGACTACTGTAACACCAGTCCACTAGGCTCCAACACCTGGGACTACTGTAACACCAGTCCACTAGGCTCCAACACCTGGGACTACTGTAACGCCTGTCTTCTAGACTCCAACACCTGGGACTACTGTAACACCAGTCCACTAGGCTCCAACACCTGGGACTACTGTAACACATGTCCACTAGGCTCCAACACCTGGGACTACTGTAAAACCTGTCTTCTAGACTCCAACACCTGGGACTACTGTAACTCCAGTCCACTAGGCTCCAACACCTGGGACTACTGTAACAACTGTCCACTAGACTCCAACACCTGGGACTACTGTAACACCAGTCCACTAGGCTCCAACACCTGGGACTACTGTAACTCCAGTCCACTAGGCTCCAACACCTGGGACTACTGTAACACATGTCCACTAGACTCCAACACCTGGGACTACTGTAACACCAGTCCACTAGGCTCCAACACCTGGGACTACTGTAACACCAGTCCACTAGGCTCCAACACCTGGGACTACTGTAACACCAGTCCACTAGGCTCCAACACCTGGGACTACTGTAACACCAGTCCACTAGGCTCCAACACCTGGGACTACTGTAACACATGTCCACTAGACTCCAACACCTGGGACTACCACCTGTCTTCTAGCTCCAACACCTGGGACTACTGTAACTCCAGTCCACTAGGCTCCAACACCTGGGACTACTGTAACAACTGTCCACTAGACTCCAACACCTGGGACTACTGTAACACCTGTCCACTAGGCTCCAACACCTGGGACTACTGTAACACCTGTCTACTAGTCTAAGTGTGTAAGAGACAAGGTGAGATCTCAGGTGTGTGTGTGCGCAGGTATGTGTGCACATTTGCGTATGTATGTGTGTGTGTGTGAGAGAGATACAGGGTCAGAGTGATGTGGCATGCCCAGCTCTGCTCCAATCCTCTACACAATACAAGAGATTTTACCTGACATATGGTAGATGCACAGTGTTCAGTACACTTCATTCTATTAGCTCAGATCAGGAATGTGCTTAGCCTAATTTCAGCATTTCACAATATTTAAATCTCACAGGAAGTTTGGGCCTTTGACATCACAGTGTTGTGGTCAGTTGGACCATTGGTTTCAGAGAGCACTCTGTTTGTAGGTCACTTATTTCAGATCTCGAATAGAACATCTCAAAAAGCCGACTGCATTCCTTGGTCATACACACCAAAGTGGTCAAAGTGTGGAAGTAGAAAAATCTTAAAATATTTTAGCTTTACAACCGAAATAAAACATGAAAACATGCAGTGATGCTTCATCTTTGAGTTAATCTTTGTCTTTAACGTTTTCATTGGCACATGTGCTGTTTTGTCCTAAAGGCCTTTTTATTGAGAAAAATACAGCTAACTCCATCATTGGAAAAATGTGCTTTGTGAAAATGTGGGGGAAATGGAGTTATCAAACCATAGACGGAAAAACCAAACAAAGAACGAGGAGCATAACAGCCGCATGGAACACTGGTAGCTTTATCAATAAAAAACAAACATGGCTGCCAAACCAAACACATGGTGGGATCCAGAGAGCCGCTTGTTTCCTGTCAGCACATTGACTTATAGAACACGTATAGGAAACTGACGCTGCCGTGGGGACATATGACACTTGAAGTTTACTCATCCCCTCCACCGCCTGTGTCCTCACGCATTCCAAAGTCATCACCTGACCCCCCTCAACATTTCACAGGGCCGGGAATCCTGCGAGGTGTTGAGTCATAATAGGGGTGGCTTTCACATTGTACAGGCCGGCTTAGATGCATCATCGGTGACTATGGGGCCAGTGTCGGTAAAGATGGAAAGCAAGGGGGAGAGGGAGAGAGGGAAGGGGTGAACAACTCGAGAGAAAAAAACAGGGTTATTAAAAGAAGAATGTGGAGCGTTTAAGTTTATTCTCTGAGAGAATGTGAGGGAGAAAGGGAAGAGAGGGAGTATGTATGTGTGTGTCCATGTGTGTGTGTGCTTGTGTGTGCCTGCAAGTGTGTGTTCAGCTTAACAGGTGCCAAGCATAACACTACAGAGGAAAACATGGAGTGAGCTTGCTCACAGATATGCTTCCCGCTCCCTCTCTGTCACAAACAAGTAGATGCTAATGTGTGTGAGTGCATTTGCTAGGAAAAAAAGTCATGCATTGGTGTTCCCAGCACCAGGACCTACATTCTGTGGAAACTGCAGTGGGATTTGTAAAGTGTGGATTCTCACCATTTTTTAAATGGAGATCTGATCCCCTTTCAAATGTTTTCATTTTTGGGGGCAGTACTGTGTACATAGTAGGGGAATAGACAGAAGGTGGCTTAGACGGGGGTCTAACCCCTTATTATTTTGTTTAATGATTTTCAATTTGAGTGTAATTTTTTTCTACATAACCTAGACTTTCTCGTTAAAATTAAGAACTTCTAACACGGGGGGACGGGTGTGGTTTCGTGACAATGACCACAATAGATCACCAATTTTACAGCTCCAACACAGTTACACCTCTGCCTAAACAAAAGCAATAAGCTAACCGACTCTCAGTTAAAGCGGGTTAGCACTGAGCTGATTGATTCCTGGCCTTTGTTGTGTTCGGTCTTCTTTAGTATATTAGCATTTTCTATTCCAACACTGCTAAGCTTTTACCGATCCGTGCTTTCCAATGTGAATGAAAGCACAGCACAGTAAAGAACAGGTCAGCCTATACTGTGTAAACCATGTACTGAATGTGCACTCTGTGGCCATATGAGAGGGGACTGTACTATTTGTTTTTACCCTTCATGATATTTGTTAAATAAATAAACTTTATTACCATAACAACTATAGCCTTTTTATTACTTGCTCACATCCCAAGAAAATGATTTAGTCTTTATATTACAGTCTGCGGTAAACTGTCATTTTTTTATTGGTTTGCGATATTTATTCAATTAGCATTGAACTATATCTAATAGTTCTGGTAACTACTGTATATAATACCATGGTTCACATCACAAGCGATTCCTTAGGCTTCACACAATGGTTTGGGCTAAAGTTGAATCAGAATTAAACTGTTTTAATATTTTTTTTTACCATGGTTCGTCATGTGGGTTAGAACATGCTGTACAAATAAATCTCTCTCTGTCCAAAACTCATCTCACTCTTTTAATATTATTCTTTCTCACGTCTCCCCTTCTCCTATTGTAATTGTTTTCTACGGGGTCACTGAGGTCACTCCCTCCAATATATCTTCCATATGCGCCATATGTTTCTGAATAATCTACTGTATATAGAAAACATTTGCAAAACAATGTATAAAAACTAATTTATAACAGAGGGTGTCCTGACTTGGACCTTCTCCACAGGAATATTAATACATACATAAGTAACTCAAGCTAATGGTAGTGACACTTTTGGCTGGCCTTGCTACTTATTTAACCCACACATTTCAAATAATGTGCTGCAAAGTACTCATTACCCCCAGACCTCTCCATGCACCGCAAGAGTTATTTAAGATGATCTACAAAGAGGTAGGGTTTCAGACAATTTTCAAATGATGAGCAGGAACTTCGCTGTCCTGACTTTAGGTGGAAGCTTGTTGCACCATTGGAGTGCCAGGACAGAGAAGAGCTTTGACTGGACTGCTGGGAGATTCCATCCTGTAGGGGTGGGAGGGCCAAGAGACCAGAGGTGGCGGACTTGTGTGCTCGGGTTAGGATATAGGGTTTGAGCATAGACTGAAGGTAATGAGGTGCCGTTCCCCTTGTTGCTTTGTAGGCAAGCACCATTGTCTTGAATATGATGCGAGCTTCCATGATGTGGGCCGACATCTAAGCAGAGATGTCTGCCAGGCACGCAGAGAGGCACATCGCCACTTGGGCCACTTAGTTTAGTTTCATCCCCATTGCAATGATAAGAGAGACCATGTGAGGATATGACAGAGCCGAGTGACTTTGTGTAAAGAGAAAAGAGGAGAGGGCCTAGTACCGAGCCCTGGGGGACACCAGTATTGCAGATACAGATCCTCTCCACGGCACCTGGTAGGAGCGACCTGCCAGGTAGGATGCAATCCAGGAGTGTGCAGAGCCTGAGGCGCCCAACCCTGAGAGGCTGGAGAGGAGGATCTGATGGTTCACAGTGTTGAAGGCAGCAGACAGATCTATTAGGATGAGAACAGAGGAGAGAGAGAGTCAGCTTCGGCAGAGCGGATAGCCTCTGTAACACAAAGGAGAGCAGTCTCAGTTGAGTAAGCCGGCTTGAAGCCTGACTGGTTAGGGTCAAGAAGATAGTTCTGAAAGAGATAACGAGAGAGTTTGTCAGAGACAGCACACTCAAGTGTTTTGGAAAGAAAAGAAGGAAGGGATACTGGTCTGTAGTTTGACATCAGAGGGGTCAAGTGTTGGTTTCTTAAGGAGGGGAGTGACTCAGGCCATCTTGAAGTCAAAAGGGACAGCCAGTGGTCAGGAATGAGTTGATGAGAGAATTGAAGAATGGGAGGTCTCCAGAGATGGTCTGGAGAAGGGAGGAAGGGATGGGGTCAAGAGGTCAGTTTTTTAATCTGGAGAGAAAGGGGAGAAAGAGGTCAAGGCATAGGGCATAGTTATCCGGATATGTTCCGGTTAACCTTGGACAATACCATTGCTGTATACGCTGACTTGGTGAGCAAGTTTATTAGCAAGTTCATCGTAGATGAAAAGACATGACAGTAGTTAGCTTATCATGTGAAATATAATGGTACATTTCAGACACTCCAGACCAGCCATTGCACAAACAGCCACTATTGCGTTAATTAGCTGGCCTTTGAAATTCATCCTAGCTTTACTATCACCTGGCTAGCTTTATCAGGCAGCTTTAAAATGTGAGGGGAAAACAAATACATTTGCTAGTTAAATAGGGGGCAGTATTAGGGGGCAGTATTTTCACATCCGGATGAAAAGCGTGTCCAAAGTAAACTGCCTGCTACTCAGGCCCAGAAGCTAAGATATGCATATTATTATTGGATAGAAACCACTCTGAAGTTTCTAAAACTGTTCGAATGTTTGTGAGTGTAACAGAACTTATTTGACAGGCAAAACCCCAAGGACAAACCATTCAGAATTGGTTTTTGTTGTTGAGGTCACTCTTTTCAATGTGTTTTCATTGGGAATCCAGATTTCTAAGGGACTTACTTCCAGTTCCTATCGCTTTCACTGGATGTCAACAGTTTTTAGAAATTGTTTGAGGTTTTTCCTTTGAGAAATGAAGAAGTATCACTGTTCAGAACGAGGGTAGAGAGAAGTGTACTCTCTGTTAGAGGCGCGTGACCTGAAAGCTCGCTACACATTGTTTTCCTCCGGTATTGAACACAGTTTATCCTGTCTTAATTTTATCGATTATTTACCTTAAATACCTAAAGTTGTATTAGGAAAATTGTTTGAAATGTTTGGACAAAGATGACAGGTAACTTATGAGATATGTTGTTGTCATGTTGCGCGAGTTGGAACCAGTGTGTTTTTTTTGGATCAAATGCACCAAATAAATGGACATTTTGGATATATATTGATGGAATTAATCAAACAAAATGACCATATGTGATGTTTATGGGACATATTGGAGTGCCAACAGAAGAATCTGGTCAAAGGTAAGGCATGAATTATATCTTTATTTCTGCGTTTTGTGTTCCGCCTGGAGGGTTGAGGAGGGTGCTGTCCTCAGATAACAGCATCGTTTGTTTTCGCCGTAAAGCCTTTTTGAAATCTGACACTGAAATCTTTAATTTGGTGTATTGCATGTGTGATTTCATGAAAGTTTAATTTGTATAATAATTTATTGAATTTGGCGCTCTGCATTTTCACGGGATGTTGACCAGGTGGGACGCTTACCATCCCACCTATCCCAGAGAAGTTAACCATCTGATTGATAGCTAGCTAAATTGAATATGCTGGAGGAAAGCAAGCTAGCTAACTCCCGCCATCATTACTGCAGTGTAGCTAAAGTTAGATAGGTTTCTAGAAAAAAAACTATATATTTAGAAGCTATAAAGACTTGTTACTGACTTCAACACTTGTGAAACTACTTCATTCCATTGACTGTTTACTGATTAATTGATGATTGAAAAGGTTGGCAAGAAAAATGCCCTTTAATTTCACAGCAAATAGACAAGCTAGCTAAAACTAAATGGGTGACAACTTGGTCAAGCTCATGAATATGTAAAACTGTTTACAAAATTATTAAAAGGTAGTTGTGGTTCTCAGCAACTTGAACCAGCACTAAAATGTGATTTCTTCCCCCTCTCTTTGCGCTTTTCCTCAGGTTGAAGCACATCCCTAACACCCAGACAGACGTAAAGAACTTGGGAACCACCAGGAAAATCATCTTGTTCTTGGAGTTTATTCACAAGGTTAGACAGAAATAGATCCACACGTTAGTCTCTGTCA
>NW_027016643.1:16986-25000 GCF_036934945.1 Oncorhynchus masou masou
TGTGACGTAGAAGTCCGTCACTGGCCGCGGGCAGCATTTGGTTCTTTAACGCACACACATATTCATCACTCCTCCCTGCGCCATTATAAGATAAGTTAACAATGTGGGTCGACACACAAATTAACTTCTGTCTTGGTGCATGCATTTCACACTTGTCAATGTTCATATTTGAGAGATACAATAATTATTATACTTATCAATGTTGTGGATGAGCGCATTGTTTGTTTGTTCTGTTCCTCTCTCTCCATCTCTGTAGCTTCCGGGTATGCTGGAAAAGGACCCGAGCTAAGGGAATTGGGTTGGCTTTATAGTGCCTGTCCCAAATGGCTCATTAATGCATATGGGCATATTGAAAGATATTGTCAGTAGTGATGTAATGTTGTAAATGTTATGTTGTGATATTGTTTAAAACCGTGTTGCAATGTATATCCTTTAGTATGTTTAGTTCATGGAAAATGTAGGTTTCTATTGTTAATTGATTAATTAATTAGGGTTAATTGTTCTGAGGGGAGGGGCTAGCCCTACAAAAGGAGCCTCTCTTTCAGTCATGGAGAGGCAGTTTGGATTGAGCTGTGGATGGGGCAGCATTGTTTTTAAGCTGTCCCATAAGGTAGACGTTGATGGCAGTACTGTTGTTTTTTGTTCCGGAATCACTTGTAAATAAACACCTTTGCACAGAAGAACTTTTGCGGTTCCGCCATCTTTTTATTTTGATAGAGGTTAGGTTATCCAGTTTAGCCTTCTGGCCTACTCTACGTGACATATGGTGGCAGTGGTGGGATGGCGTACCGCAAATCAGTGAATTCCAACAAGAGAGGTAAAGGAATGCGTACAGGATTGCGTTCTCAGCAACAGCATCAACTGTCAGAAAAGGTACCTGAAGTTGAACCGGGGTGGAATACCATGGAATCGTCTGGTGAAGAAGAGGTCAAGTATGAGAAACTAGGAGCCCGACCGCGGGGCCAAAGACAACCAGAACTGGGTGAGCTGCTGACTGAAGGAGCAGTTGGGGGACCAGAACCACACCCAACCATGGTAACCCTTTTTCAGCAACTTTTCACCTGCCTTGAGAGGAGGGACGAAGACCTCAAGCAGGAGTTACGTGGCCTACGCCAATCTATCCTCACAGCTCCCCACCAGGCGGAACTCGTCAGTGAGAGCCCAAGATTGGGTCTTCCAACACCAGGACGACAAAGGCTCGATGCAGCAGGGACTTCAACTCCACAGCAGGCACCCCAAGCAGTAATGAGGCCAGCACCAGGAGACCAGTCCAGCAGTGTTAACGTCCATCTTCCAGCATTCCTGAGGAAGGAGCCAAAGATGCCCTCATACCAGCAGGGGAGGACATTGAAAACTACCTGCTGAGGTTTGAGCGCATGGCTAAGACGTGGCAGTGGCCTGAGGTAGAGTGGGCCTGCAGGCTTGTCCCATTGCTCACGGGCAAGGCCTTAGAGGCTTACACAGCAATGGATGAGGGGCTGTCCAATGTCTACAAGGGCTTGAAGGAAGCGCTGCTGGTGAAGTTTGACATCTCACCGGAAACCTACCGTCAACGCTTCAGAGCTGCATCAACGCCATCGGGTGAGTCGCCGACAGAGACGTACCACCGCCTCAAGGGTCTCTACCGACGATGGGTTCGACCGGGGAGAAGACACAGGACGAAATCGGGGAGGTCATCATCCTCGAGCAACTTCTACAGGTTCTACCACACGACATTCGAACCTGGGTCCGAGAGCACGAGCCCAAGGACGGGCTTATGGCGGCCAAGCTTGCACTGCAGTATCTTAATGCACGTAAAGGGGGCCCACCACAACCTGCAGCACCCGCTCCAAGGAGTCTCAGAGACACAAGGGACATCAGAAACGCCAGAGATGGTGGAGGTAACTCTGGGGGTTATGTGTCTGGGAGGGAGGTAAGGGATCATGCAGTTTGCTCTGATGGGAGGGGTCTGACCTGTTTTTACTGCCGGCAGCAGGGGCACAAAGCTTCAATGTGTCCGCTACGTAAATCCAAGCTCTCAGGTTACTGTTATGTACCCAGAGAGGGGGATGGTGTTCAGAATAGACAGACTCAGGAAGGGTCATGCTTGGTACCTGTAAAAGTGAATGGTAAAAGTCTTACTGCAATGATTGACACCGGCAGTTCCCTGTCATTGATCAGAAAAGGTAATGTACCTGTTAATGACATTGATTATGGTCATCAGACACTGATCCAATGTGTCCATGGTGACCAGTCACAGCAGCCCACAGCTGAACTCACAGTTGAGATTCAGGGTCAGAAATACCTCCTCAAAGTTGGGGTAATGGAGAAGCTACCTTTTGAGATGATTTTGGGGAGGGATGTGCCTGTACTCTCTGATCTGTTGGGAAGTGTGGGGGGTCAGCTATATGGGCAGTCAGTTTGCCAGTCTGATGTTCAGATGGCATGTTCAGTTGTCACTCGTGCCCAGGCCAAAGCTGGTTTACAACCTCTGCCTGACTTGTGTGATAGTCTGTGCGAGGGGGAACCAAAGGGCCCAGAAAGTCACGCCGCCAGCGGCGTCTTGAGAAGTATGTGGGAACCCCTGTACCTGTTGCTGATGTGTCTGGGTTAGAGGTGCAATGGGATGTTCCACAAAATTTTGCTACACTGCAGAAGTCTGACGCAACCTTGAAATGTTTGTTTGACAAGGCCTTAGCTGGGGACAGTCAATCTTCATGTGGGGGGATTTACACAGTAGACAACCACATACTCTACCTTGGGTCAGAGGCAGATAGCAGGAAGTTGGTGGTGCCATCTACCTGTAGACCACTTGTTCTCAACCTTGCACATACAGTTCCATGGGCAGGCCATCTAGGGCAACATAAGACCTATCTTAGGCTAGGCTCCCGTTTCTTTTGGCCCTCCATGTATACTGATGTACAAAAATACTGCAAATCATGCCCCACGTGCCAGAAAACCAGTGCTGTCCGTAGGTCTGAACGGGCTCCTCTATGTTCACTGCCAGTTATCTCTACCCCATTCAAGAGAATTGCAATGGACATTGTTGGACCCTTGGAGAAGAGTAGTGCAGGTTACAAGTATATATTGGTGATCTGTGACTATGCCACCCGGTTCCCAGAAGCCTTCCCACTCCGTTCCATAACCACTCCAAAAATAATCAGTGCTCTTGTTCAGCTCTTCTCTCGTGTAGGAATCCCAGATGAAATCCTGACGGACCAAGGGACAAACTTCACCTCGCGACTGATGGTTCAACTCCACCGACAGCTGGGCATTAAAGGCTTGAGGACTACTCCCTACCATCCCCAAACGGATGGGCTCGTAGAGAGATTCAATCAAACGCTCAAGAACATGCTGAGGAAGTTTGTGGCTGACACTGGTAAAGACTGGGATAAGTGGTTACCCTTTCTGCTTTTTGCTTACAGGGAGGTGCCTCAGGCATCGACAGGTTTCTCGCCATTCGAACTCCTCTATGGATGGCCAGTGCAAGGACCACTGGACCTGCTGAAGAAGTGCTGGGAAGGTTCCCCAGTAGCTACCTCAGGACAGGGGATTGTCCAGTATGTCCTCCAGATGCGAGACAGGTTGGAACGGTACCGAGAGGAAGCTAGAGCAAACCTTCAGCAAGCCCAGAAGGCCCAGAAGAGAGGCTATGACCAGCACGCTCGCCACAGAGAGTTTGAGCCAGGACAGAAAGTCCTGCTCCTCCTTCCCTCGTCTACCAGCAAGCTCCTTGCGCAATGGCAAGGACCGTACCTAATCGGGAGGAAGATGGGCCCAGTGACCTACGAGGTGCTGCACCCGGACAAGGGTAAGAAGAAGCAAACCTACCATGTGAACCTTCTCAAGGCCTGGGAGGAGAAAGAGGAACTCTCCAAAGGAAAGTCCTTTCTGGTCCGCAGAGTAGAAGAGGATGAGTCGGATGGGGTCACAGAGGCATGGAAAGAACGAGCAGAAGTCATACTGGCTCACCTGGAAGAAGACAAGCAAGATGAGCTGAAGCAGCTGTTTGGCAAGTATCCGGCCCTCTTCAGTCAGAGACCAGGAAGAACCAAAGTCCTAGAACACGTCATTCGTTTGAAACCTGGCCAGAACCCTGTCCGCCAGCATCCTTACCGTGTGCCTGAGAGGCTGGTGGTAGCCCTCAAGGAAGAGGTCCACACCATGATGGAGATGGATGTTGTCGAGCCATCTTCAAGTGAATGGAGCAGCCCTATTGTCATTGTCCCAAAGAAGGATGGCTCTTTGCGCGTCTGCATGGACTTCCGTAAGGTGAATGCCATCTCCCAGTTTGATGCCTATCCCATGCCCCGCATTGACGACTTACTGGAGAGAATAGGTAGAGCTCATTACATCACCACATTGGATCTCTGCAAAGGGTACTGGCAGGTGCCCCTGGATGAACAATCCAAGGCCTACACTGCATTCCGGACGCCAATGGGCCTGTTCCAGTTCAAGGTCATGCCGTTTGGCCTTCATGGGGCCCCTGCGACTTTCCAGAGGCTGATGGACAAGGTCCTCCAGGACTGTGACGATTACTGTGCTGCTTACTTGGACGACGTGGTGATCTACAGCCACTCCTGGGAGGAGCACATACAGCATCTTAGCAGAGTACTGGGGAAGATCCATGAAGCAGGCCTCACGCTTAACCTCCTGAAGTGTGAGTGGGCGAAACAGGAGACAAAGTACCTGGGTTACCAGCTGGGTAAGGGTGAAGTTCGGCCTCAGGTGGAGAAAGTGGAGTCCATCTGGAATAGCCCTCAACCCAGAACCAAGACACAGGTGAAGTCCTTCCTAGGTCTGGCAGGGTGGTACCGGAGATTCATTCCACAGTTTTCGACCATCGCTGTCCCTCTGACCAACCTCACTTCGAAGGGGCCAGCAACCCTGTGAAGTGGACTGAGGAGTGTGAGGAAGCCTTCATGACACTGAAAAAACGACTGTGCTCATTCCCTGTTCTCCAGACCCCTGATTTTCAGAAGAGATTTCTCGTGCAGGTGGACGCTTCGGCTGTAGGAATTGGAGCTGTACTGGCCCAAGGGGAGCCAGGAGAAGAGCTTCCTGTGCTGTACCTGAGTCGGAAGCTGTTGCCCAGGGAAACCAGGTATTCTACAATCGAAAAGGAGTGCCTGGCTATAAAGTGGGCCCTAGATAGCCTCCGTTACTACCTTCTTGGGAGGGAATTTGACCTGCACACGGACCACAGAGCACTGACCTGGATCCAGACCATGAAGGACCGGAATTCTCGTGTGACCAGGTGGTATCTGGAGCTCCAGCCCTTCAGGTTCTGTGTCCGTCACAAGGCAGGAAAAGAGAATGTTACTGCGGACTACCTATCAAGGCTCCCGAACATGGTCGCTTCAGGAGAGGAGGAAGGTAATGTGACGTAGAAGTCCGTCACTGGCCGCGGGCAGCATTTGGTTCTTTAACGCACACACATATTCATCACTCCTCCCTGCGCCATTATAAGATAAGTTAACAATGTGGGTCGACACACAAATTAACTTCTGTCTTGGTGCATGCATTTCACACTTGTCAATGTTCATATTTGAGAGATACAATAATTATTATACTTATCAATGTTGTGGATGAGCGCATTGTTTGTTTGTTCTGTTCCTCTCTCTCCATCTCTGTAGCTTCCGGGTATGCTGGAAAAGGACCCGAGCTAAGGGAATTGGGTTGGCTTTATAGTGCCTGTCCCAAATGGCTCATTAATGCATATGGGCATATTGAAAGATATTGTCAGTAGTGATGTAATGTTGTAAATGTTATGTTGTGATATTGTTTAAAACCGTGTTGCAATGTATATCCTTTAGTATGTTTAGTTCATGGAAAATGTAGGTTTGTATTGTTAATTGATTAATTAATTAGGGTTAATTGTTCTGAGGGGAGGGGCTAGCCCTACAAAAGGAGCCTCTCTTTCAGTCATGGAGAGGCAGTTTGGATTGAGCTGTGGATGGGGCAGCATTGTTTTTAAGCTGTCCCTAAGGTAGATGTTGATGGCAGTACTGTTGTTTTTTGTTCCGGAATCACTTGTAAATAAACACCTTTGCACAGAAGAACTTTTGCGGTTCCGCCATCTTTTTATTTTGATAGAGGTTAGGTTATCCAGTTTAGCCTTCTGGCCTACTCTACGTGACACAAACTCTCTCCAGAAGTTCAGTGAGGATCTCTGAATGATAAAATGTTGACCTAAATGACTAATGATGATAAATACAAGTCTCCGTATAAATGCACCAGACTTGTAATCAAGTCTCCGTATAAATGCACCTGCACTGTGATAGTCTCAGAGGTCCGTTAAAAGCTCAGATAGCATCATGAAGAACAAGGAACACACCAGGCAGGTCCGAGATACTGTTGTGAAGAAGTTTAAAGCCGGATTTGGATACAAAAAGATTTCCCAAGCTTTAAACATCCCAAGGAGTACTGTGCAAGCGATAATATTGAAATGGAAGGAGTATCAGACCACTGCAAATCTACCAAGACCTGGCCATCCCTCTAAACTTTCAGCTCATACAAGGAGAAGACTGATCAGAGATGCAGCCAAGAGGCCCATGACCACTCTGGATGAACTGCAGAGATCTACAGCTGAGGTGGGAGACTCTGTCCATAGGACAACAATCAGTTGTATATTGCACAAATCTGGCCTTTATGGAAGAGTGGCAAGAAGAAAGCCATTTCTTAAAGATATCCATAAAAAGTGTTGTTTAAAGTTTGCCACAAGCCACCTGGGAGACACACCAAACATGTGGAAGAAGGTGCTCTGGTCAGATGAAACCAAAATTGAACTTTTTGACAACAATGCAAAACGTTATGTTTGGCCTAAAAGCAACACAGCTCATCACCCTGAACACACCATACCCACTGTCAAACATGGTGGTGGCAGCATCACGGTTTGGGCCTGCTTTTCTTCAGCAGGGACAGGGAAGATGGTTAAAATTGATGGGAAGATGGATGGAGCCAAATACAGGACCATTCTGGAAGAAAACCTGATGGAGTCTGCAAAGACCTGAGACTGGGACAGAGATTTGTCTTCCAACAAGACAATGATCCAAAACATAAAGCAAAATCTACAATGGAATGGTTCAAAAATAAACATATCCAGGTGTTAGAATGGCCAAGTCAAAGTCCAGACCTGAATCCAATCGAGAATCTGTGGAAAGAACTGAAAACTGCTGTTCACAAATGCTCTCCATCCAACCTCACTGAGCTCGAGCTGTTTTGCAAGGAGGAATGGGAAAAAGTTTCAGTCTCTCGATGTGCAAAACTGATAGAGACATACCCCAAGCGACTTACAGCTGTAATCGCAGCAAAAGGTGGCGCTACAAAGTATTATCTTAAGGGGGCTGAATAATTTTGCACGCCCAATTTTTCAGTTTTTGATTTGTTAAAGAAGTTTGAAATATCCAATAAATGTCGCTCCACTTCATGATTGTGTCCCACTTGTTGTTGATTCTTCACAAAAAAATACAGTTTTATATCTTTATGTTTGAAGCCTGAAATGTGGCAAAAGGTCGCAAAGTTCAAGGGGGCCGAATACTTTCGCAAGGCACTGTATATATGGAGTACAGGGAACATAGGGTTGAATATATTATTATGACCTGCTAGATCTACTGTCTCTTTTATATTATGACATTTCAGCTAGATCTACTGTCTTTATTATATTACAACAGACCAGCTGTATCTACTGTCTCCATTTCACTTTGGCCATTGTTGTGGACCTGGCCTCCCCTCAACAGCCTCAAATAGGCTATTTCATGTGGGTTGGGGTGGGGCGGCAGACACAAGCATCTCACATTTCATGACATGTTTATATATTGCTTCTAAAATAAAAATCACAAATCACAAATACTATTTTATGTTATTATTTTCAAACAAGGGCATTAGCATGATAAGAACTTACCAGTCCAAAATGATGTCCTCTCCCGTTCAAAAAATATTCCGCCACAAATCGCTAAATGAATCGTCCTACAACAATCTCTGTCTCACTTTCCCAATCAATTTATTCTAAAATTGTGTGTACATCTGTATATCT
>NW_027016644.1:0-103667 GCF_036934945.1 Oncorhynchus masou masou
TAAGGAGCTGTCCGTTCAGAATACGGAGCTGCTCGGCTATATCTGTCTCATGAGTGGAGATACAGCTAAGGAGGCTGTCCGTTCCAGTCTGAGCTGCTCGGCTACATCTGTCTCATGAGTGGAATTCAGCTAAGGAGCTCTGTCCGTTCCATGAGTGGAGATACAGCTAAGGAGCTGTCCATTCAGAACACGGAGCTGCTCTATATCTGTCTCATGAGTGGAGATACAACTAAGGAGCTGTCCGTTCAGAATACGGAGCTGCTCGGCTATATCTGTCTCATGAGTGGAGATACAGCTAAGGAGCTGTCCGTTCAGAATACGGAGCTGCTCGGCTATATCTGTCTCATGAGTGGAGATTCAACTAAGGAGCTGTTCGTTCAGAATACGGAGGTGCTCGGCTATATCTGTCTCATGAGTGGAGATACAGCTAGGAGCTGTCCGTTCAGAATACGGAGCTGCTCGGCTATATCTGTCTCATGAGTGGAGATTCAGCTAGGAGCTGTCCGTTCAGAATACGGAGCTGCTCGGCCACATCTGTCTCATGAGTGGAGATACAGCTAAGGAGCTGTCCGTTCAGAATACGGAGCTGCTCGGCTACATCTGTCTCATGAGTGGAGATACAGCTAAGGAGCTGTCCGTTCAGAATACGGAGCTGTCGGCTATATCTGTCTCATAAGGAGTGGAGAGCTGCTCTATATCTGTCTCAAGGAGCTGTGTTCAGAATACGGAGCAGCTCGGCTATATCTGTCTCATGAGTGGAGATACAGCTAAGGAGCTGTCCCGTTCAGAATAATGGAGCTGCTCGGCTATATCTGTCTCATGAGTGAGATACAGCTAAGGAGCTGTCCGTTCAGAATACGGAGCTGCTCGGCTATATCTGTCTCATGAGTGGAGATTCAGCCAAGGAGCTGTTCGCCCAGAATACGGAGCTGCTCGGCTATATCTGTCTCATGAGTGGAGATACAGCTAAGGAGCTGTCCGTTCAGAATACGGAGCTGCTCGGCTATATCTGTCTCATGAGTGGAGATTCAGCTAAGGAGCTGTCCGTTCAGAATACGGAGCTGCTCGGCTATATCTGTCTCATGAGTGGAGATACAGCTAAGGAGCTGTCCGTTCAGAATACGGAGCTGCTCGGCTATATCTGTCTCATGAGTGGAGATTCAGCTAAGGAGCTGTCCGTTCAGAATACGGAGCTGCTCGGCTATATCTGTCTCATGAGTGGAGATACAGCTAAGGAGCTGTCCGTTCAGAATACGGAGCTGCTCGGCTATATCTGTCTCATGAGTGGAGACAGCTAAGGAGCTGTCCGTCAGAATACGGAGCTGCTCGGCTATATCTGTCTCATGAGTGGAGATTCAGCTAAGGAGCTGTCCGTTCAGAATACGGAGCTGCTCGGCTATATCTGTCTCATGAGTGGAGATACAGCTAAGGAGCTGTCCGTTCAGAATACGGAGCTGCTCGGCTATATCTGTCTCCATGAGTGGAGATACAGCTAAGGAGCTGTCCGTTCAGAATACGGACTGCTCGGCTATATCTGTCTCATGAGTGGAGATTCAGCTAAGGAGCTGTCCGTTCAGAATACGGAGCTGCTCGGCTATATCTGTCTCTTGAGTGGAGATACAGCTAAGGGAGCTGTCCGTTCAGAATACGGAGCTGCTCGGCTATATCTGTCTCATGAGTGGAGATACAGCTAAGGAGCTGTCCGTTCAGAATACGGAGCTGCTCGGCTATATCTGTCTCATGAGTGGAGATACAGCTAAGGAGCTGTCCGTTCAGAATACGGAGCTGTTCGGCTATATCTGTCTCATGAGTGGAGATACAGCTAAGGAGCTGTCCGTTCAGAATACGGAGCTGCTCGGCTATATCTGTCTCATGAGTGGAGATACAGCTAAGGAGCTGTCCGTTCAGAATACGGAGCTGCTCGGCTATATCTGTCTCATGAGTGGAGATACAGCTAAGGAGCTGTCCGTTTCAGAATACGGGAGCTGCTCGGCTATATCTGTCTCATGAGTGGAGATACAGCTAAGGAGCTGTCCGTTCAGAATACGGAGCTGCTCGGCTATATCTGTCTCATGAGTGGAGATTCAGCTAAGGAGCTGTCCCGTTCAGAATACGGAGCTGCTCGGCTATATCTGTCTCATGAGTGGAGATTCAGCTAAGGAGCTGTCCGTTCAGAATACGGAGCTGCTCGGCTATATCTGTCTCATGAGTGGAGATACAGCTAAGGAGCTGTCCGTTCAGAATACGGAGCTGCTCGGCTATATCTGTCTCATGAGTGGAGATACAGCTAAGGAGCTGTCCGTTCAGAATACGGAGCTGCTCGGCTATATCTGTCTCATGAGTGGAGATACAGCTAAGGAGCTGTCCGTTCAGAATACGGAGCTGCTCGGCTATATCTGTCTCATGAGTGGAGATACAGCTAAGGAGCTGTCCGTTCAGAATACGGAGCTGCTCGGCTATATCTGTCTCATGAGTGGAGATACAGCTAAGGAGCTGTCCGTTCCAGAATACAGAGCTGCTCGGCTATATCTGTCTCATGAGTGGAGATTCAGCTAAGGAGCTGTCCGTTCTGAGCCAAGGAGTCTATATCGTCTCAGCGGGGATACAGCTAACGGAGCTGTCCGTTCATGAGTGGTATCAGCTAAGGAGCTGCAGAATCGGCTATATCTGTCTCATGAGTGGAGATACAGTTAAGGAGCTGTTTGTTCAGAATACTAAGTTGCTCGGCTATATCTGTCTCATGAGTGGAGATTCAGCTAAGGAGCTGTCCGTTCAGAATACGGAGCTGCTCGGCTATATCTGTCTCTTGAGTGGAGATTCAGCTAAGGAGCTGTCCGTTCAGAATACGGAGCAGCTCGTCTATATCTGTCTCATGAGTGGAGATACAGCTAAGGAGCTGTCCGTTCAGAATACGGAGCTGCTCGGCTATATCTGTCTCATGAGTGGAGATTCAGCTAAGGAGCTGTCCGTTCAGAATACGGAGCTGCTCGGCTATATCTGTCTCATGAGTGCAGATTCAGCTAAGGAGCTGTCCGTTCAGAATACTGGAGCTGCTCGGCTATATCTGTCTCATGAGTGGGGGCTGATAGCTAAGGAGCTGTCCGTTCAGAATACGGAGCTGCTCGGCTATATCTGTCTCATGAGTGGAGACACAGCTAAGGGCTGTCCCGTTCAGAATACGGAGCAGCTCGTCTATATCTGTCTCATGAGTGGAGATACAGCTAAGGAGCTGTCCGTCCAGAATACGGAGCTGCTCGGCTATATCTGTCTCATGAGTGGAGATACAGCTAAGGAGCTGTCCGTTCAGGAATACGGGCTGCTCGGCTATATCTGTCTCATGAGTGGAGATACAGCTAAGGAGCTGTCCGTTCAGAATACGGGCTGTCGCCTATATCTGTCTCATGAGTGGAGGTCAGTTAAGGAGCTGTCCGTTCAGAATACGGAGCTGCTCGGCTATATCTGTCTCATGAGTGGAGATACAGCTAAGGAGCTGTCCGTTCAGAATACGGAGCTGCTGGGCATATATCTGTCTCATGAGTGGAGAGTCAGCTAAGGAGCTGTCCGTTCAGAATACGGAGCTGCTCGGCTATATCTGTCTCATGAGTGGAGATTCAGCTAAGGAGCTGTCCGTTCAGAATACGGAGCTGCTCGGCTATATCTGTCTCATGAGTGGAGATTCAGCTAAGGAGCTGTCCGTTCCAGGGAATACGGAGCTGCCGGGCTATATCTGTCTCATGAGTGGAGATACAGCCAAGGAGCTGTCCGCTCAGAATACTGAAGCTGCTCGGCTATATCTGTCTCATGAGTGGAGATTCAGCTAAGGAGCTGTCCGTTCAGAGCCACGGAGCTGCTCGGCTATATCTGTCTCTTGAGTGGAGATTCAGCTAAGGAGCTGTCCGTTCCAGAATACGGAGCAGCTCGTCTATATCTGTCTCATGAGTGGAGATACAGCTAAGGAGCTGTCCGTTCAGAATACGGAGCTGCTCGGCTATATCTGTCTCATGAGTGGAGGTCAGCTAAGGAGCTGTCCGTTCAGGAGAAATACGGAGCTGCTCGGCTAATATCTGTCTCATGAGTGCAGATTCAGCTAAGGAGCTGTCCCGTTCAGAATGCGGAGCTGCTCGGCTATATCTGTCTCATGAGTGGAGATACAGCTAAGGAGCTGTCCGTTCAGAATACGGAGCTGCTCGGCTATATCTGTCTCGAGTGGAGATACAGCTAAGGGGCTGTCCGTTCAGAATACGGAGCTGCTCGGCTATATCTGTCTCATGAGTGGAGATACAGCTAAGGAGCTGTCCGTTCAGAATACGGAGCTGCTCGGCTATATCTGTCTCATGAGTGGAGATTCAGCTAAGGAGCTGTCCGTTCAGAATACGGAGCTGCTCGGCTATATCTGTCTCATGAGTGGAGATTCAGCTAAGGAGCTGTACGTTCAGAATACGGAGCTGCTCGGCTATATCTGTCTCATGAGTGGAGATACAGCTAAGTAGCTGTCCGTTCAGAATACGAAGCTGCTCGGCTATATCTGTCTCATGAGTGGAGATTCAGCTAAGGAGCTGTCCGTTCAGAATACGGAGCAGCTCGTCTATATCTGTCTCATGAGTGGAGATACAGTTTTTAAGGGCTGTCCGTTCAGAATGCGGAGCTGCTCGGCTATATCTGTCTCATGAGTGGAGATACAGCTAAGGAGCTGTCCGTTCAGAGTCTGAGCTGCTCGGCTATATCTGTCTCATGAGTGGAGATACAGCTAGGAGCTGTCCGTTCAGAATATGCAAGCTGCTCGGCTATATCTGTCTCATGAGTGGAGATTCTAAGGAGCTGTCCGTTCAGAATACGGAGCTGCTCGGCTATATCTGTCTCATGAGTGGAGATACAGCTAAGGAGCTGTCCGTTCAGAATACGGAGCTGCTCGGCTATATCTGTCTCATGAGTGGAGATACAGCTAAGGAGCTGTCCGTTCAGAATGCGGAGCTGCTCGGCTATATCTGTCTCATGAGTGGAGATTCAGCTAAGGAGCTGTCCGTTCAGAATACGGAGCTGCTCGGCTATATCTGTCATGAGTGGAGATTCAGCTAAGGAGCTGTCCGTTCAGAAAACGGAGCTGCTCGGCTATATCTGTCTCATGAGTGGAGATTCAGCTAAGGAGCTGTCCGTTCAGTCTGGAGCTGCTCGTCTATATCTGTCTCATGAGTGGAGATACAGCTAAGGAGCTGTCCGTTCAGAATACGGAGCTGCTCGGCTATATCTGTCTCATGAGTGGAGATACAGCTAAGGAGCTGTCCGTTCAGAATACGGAGCTGCTCGGCTATATCTGTCTCATGAGTGGAGATACAGCTAAGGAGCTGTCCGTTCAGAATACGGAGCTGCTCGGCTATATCTGTCTCATGAGTGGAGGTCAGCTAAGGAGCTGTCCGTTCAAGTCGGAGCTGCTCGGCAAATCTGTCTCATGAGTGGAGATTCAGCTAAGGAGCTGTCCGTTCAGAATACGGAGCTGCTCGGCTATATCTGTCTCATGAGTGGAGATGCTAGCCCCTGAGGCTGTCGTTCAGAATACTGAGCTGCTCGGCTATATCTGTCTCATGAGTGGAGATACAGCTAAGTAGCTGTCCGCTTCAGAAAACGGAGCTGCTTTCGGCTATAGCTGTCTCATGAGTGGAGATTCAGCTAAGGAGCTGTCCGTTCAGAATACGGAGCTGCTCGTCTATATCTGTCTCATGAGTGGAGATACAGCTAAGGAGCTGTCCGTTCAGAATACGGAGCTGCTCGGGCTATATCTGTCTCATGAGTGGAGATACAGCTAAGGAGCTGTCCGTTCAGGAATGCGGAGCTGCTCGGCTATATCTGTCTCATGAGTGGAGATACAGCAGGGCTGTCCGTTCAGAATACGGGAGCTGCTCGGCTATATCTGTCTCATGAGTGGAGATTCAGCTAAGGAGCTGTCCGTTCAGAATACGGAGCTGCTCGGCATATCTGTCTCATGAGTGGAGATTCAGCTAAGGAGCTGTCCGTTCAGAATACGGAGCTGCTCGGTTATATCTGTCTCATGAGTGGAGATACAGCTAAGGAGCTGTCCGTTCAGAATACTGAGCTGCTCGGCTATATCTGTCTCATGAGTGGAGATACAGCTAAGTAGCTGTCCGTTCAGAATACGGGAGCTGCTCGGCAATATCTGTCTCATGAGTGGAATTCAGCTAAGGAGCTGTCCGTTCAGAATACGGAGCTGATCGGCTATATCTGTCTCATGAGTGGAGATACAGCTAAGGAGCTGTCCGTTCAGAATACGGAGCTGCTCGGCAATATCTGTCTCATGAGTGGAGATTCAGCTAAGGAGCTGTCCGTTCAGAATAAGGAGCTGCTCGGCTATATCTGTCTCATGAGTGGAGATTCAGCTAAGGAGCTGTCCGTTCAGAATACGGAGCTGTCGGCAATATCTGTCTCATGAGTGGAGATACAGCTAAGAGGAGCTTTTTGTCCGTTCAGAATAAGGCTGCTCGGCTATATCTGTCTCATGAGTGGAGATACAGCTAAGGAGCTGTCCGTTCAGAATGGAGCTGCTCGGCTATATCTGTCTCATGAGTGGAGATACAGATAAGTAGCTGTCCATTCAGAATAAGAAGCTGCTCGGCTATATCTGTCTCATGAGTGGAGATTCAGCTAAGGAGCTGTCCGTTCAGAATAATGGAGCTGCTCGGCTATATCTGTCATGAGTGGAGATACAATATAAGGAGCTGTCCCGTTCAGAAAACGGAGCTGCTCGGATATATCTGTCTCATGAGTGGAGATTCAGCTAAGGGCTGTCTAAGTTCAGAATACGGAGCTGCTCGTCTATATCCTGTCTCATGAGTGGAGATACAGCTAAGGAGCTGTCCGTTCAGAATACGGAGCTGCTCGGCTATATCTGTCTGCATGAGTGGAGATACAGCTAAGGAGCTGTCCGTTCAGAATACGGAGCTGCTCGGCTATATCTGTCTCATGAGTGGAGATTCAGCTAAGGGCTGTCCGTTCAGGAGAATACGGAGTTGCTCGGCAATATCTGTCTCATGAGTGGAGATTCAGCTAAGGAGCTGTCCGTTCAGAATACGGAGCTGCTCGGTTATATCTGTCTCATGAGTGGAGATACAGCTAAGGAGCTGTCCGTTCAGAATACTGAGCTGCTCGGCTATATCCTGTCTCATGAGTGGAGATACAGCTAAGGAGCTGTCCGTTCACGGAGCTGCTCAGCAATATCTGTCTCATGAGTGGAGATTCAGCTAAAGGGGAGCTGTCCGTTCAGAATACGGAGCTGATCGGCTATATCTGTCTCATGAGTGGAGATACAGCTAAGGAGCTGTCCAGTTCGGGGAATACGGAGCTGCTCGGCTATATCTGTCTCATGAGTGGAGATACAGCAAAGTAGCTGTCGTTCCAGAATACAGAAGCTGCTCAGCATCTGTCTCATGAGTGGAGATTCAGCTAAGGAGCTGTCGTTCAGAATACGGAGCTGCTCGGCTATATCTGTCTCATGAGTGGAGATACAGCTAAGGAGCTGTCCGTTCAGAATACGGAGCCTGCTCGGCTATATCTGTCTCATGAGTGGAGATACAGCTAAGAAGCTGTCCCCGTTCCAGAATACGGAGGTGCTCGGCTATATCTGTCTCATGAGTGGAGATTCAGCTAAGGACCTGTCCGTTCAGAATACGGAGCTGCTCGTCTATATCTGTCTCATGAGTGGAGATACAGCTAAGGAGCTGTCCTGCAAGAATCTGGAGCTGCTTTCGGGCAATATCTGTCTCATGAGTGGAGATACAGCTAAGGAGCTGTCCGTTCGGAATACGGAGCTGCTCGGCTATATCTGTCTCATGAGTGGAGATACAGCTAAGGAGCTGTTCGTTCCGAATACGGAGCTGCTCGGCAATATCTGTCTCATGAGTGGAGATTCAGCTAAGGAGCTGTCCGTTCAGAATACGGAGCTGCTCGGTTATATCTGTCTCATGAGTGGAGATACAGCTAAGGAGCTGTCCGTTCAGAATACTGAGCTGCTCGGCTATATCTGTCTCATGAGTGGAGATACAGCTAATGTAGCTGTCCGTTCAGAATACGAGCTGCTCGCCAATATCTGTCTCATGAGTGGAGATTCAGCTAAGGAGCTGTCCGTTCAGAATACGGAGCTGATCGGCTATATCTGTCTCATGAGTGGAGGGTAAGCTAAAGGGCTGTCCGTTCAGAATACGGGCTGCCTCGGCAATATCTGTCTCATGATGGAGATTCAGCTAAGGAGCTGTCCGTTCAGAATAAGGAGCTGCCTCGGCTATATCTGTCTCGCCTATGAGTGGAGATTCAGCTAAAGGAGCTGTCCGTTCAGAATACGGAGCTCTTTCGGCAATATCTGTCTCATGAGTGGAGATACAGCTAAGGAGCTGTCCGTTCAGAATAAGGAGCTGCTCGGCTATATCTGTCATGAGTGGAGATACAGCTGGGCATGGAGCTGTCCCGTTCAGAATACGGAGCTGCTCAAGCATCTGTCTCATGAGTGGAGATACAGCAAAGTAGCTGTCCATTCAGAATAAGAAGCTGCTCGTATATCTGTCTCATGAGTGGAGATTCACAAGGAGCTGTCGTTCAGAATACGGAGCTGCTCGGCTATATCTGTCTCATGAGTGGAGATACAGCTAAGGAGCTGTCCGTTCAGAAAACGGAGCTGCTCGGATATATCTGTCTCATGAGTGGAGATTCAGCTAAGGAGCTGTCCGTTCAGAATACGGAGCTGCTCGTCTATATCTGTCTCATGAGTGGAGATACAGCTAAGGAGCTGTCCGTTCAGAATACGGAGCTGCTCGCTATATCTGTCTCATGAGTGGAGATACAGCTAAGGAGCTGTCGTTCCAGAATACGGAGCTGCTCGCTATATCTGTCTCATGAGTGGAGATTCAGCTAAGGAGCTGTCCGTTCAGGAATACGGAGTTGCTCGGCAATATCCCTGTCTCATGAGTGGAGATTCAGCTAAGGAGCTGTCCGTTCAGAATACGTGGAGCTGCTCGGGTTATATCTGTCTCATGAGTGGAGATACAGCTAAGGAGCTGTCCGTTCAGAATACTGGAGCTGCTCGGCTATATCTGTCTCATGAGTGGAGATACAGCTAAGGAGCTGTCCGTTCAGAATACGGAGCTGCTCAGCAATATCTGTCTCATGAGTGGGAGATTCAGCTAAGGGAGCTGTCCGTTCAGAATCTGAGCTGATCGGCTATATCACCACATGAGTGGAGGTGATGATAGCTATGGAGCTGTCCGTTCAGAATACGGACTGCTCGGCTATATCTGTCTCATGAGTGGAGATACAGCAAAGTAGCTGTCCGTTCAGAATACGAAGCTGCTCGGCTATATCTGTCTCATGAGTGGAGATTCAGCTAAGGAGCTGTCCGTTCCAGAATACGGAGCTGCTCGGCTATATCTGTCTCATGAGTGGAGATACAGCTAAGGAGCTGTCCGTTCAGAATGCAGGCTGCTCACATATCTGTCTCATGAGTGGAGTACAGGAGCTTGAAGTAGCTGTCCGTTCCAGGAATACGGAGGTGCTCGAACTATATCTGTCTCACTTGAGTGGAGATTCAGCTAAGGACCTGTCCGTTCAGAATACGGAGCTGCTCGCCTATATCTGTCTCATGAGTGGAGATACAGCTAAGGAGCTGGTCCGCTTCAAATACGGAGCTGCTTTCGGCAATATCTGTCTCATGAGTGGAGATACAGCTAAGGAGCTGTCCGTTCGGAATACGAGCTGCTCGGCTATATCTGTCTCATGAGTGGAGATACAGCTAAGGAGCTGTCCGTTCAGAATACGGAGCTGCTCGCTATATCTGTCTCATGAGTGAAGATTCAGCTAAGGGCTGTCCGTTCAGAATACGGAGTTGCTCGGCATATCTGTCTCATGAGTGGAGATTCAGCCAAGGAGCTGTCCGTTTCAGAATACGGAGCTGCTCGGTTATATCTGTCATGAGTGGAGATACAGCTAGGGAGCTGTCGTTCAGAATACTGAGCTGCTCGGCCTATATCTGTCTCATGAGTGGAGATACAGCTAAGGAGCTGTCCGTTCAGAATACGGAGCTGCTCAGCAATATCTGTCTCATGAGTGGAGGATCAGCTAAGGAGCTGTCCGTTCCAGAATACGGAGCTGATCGGCTATATCTGTCTCAAGTGGAGATACAGCTAAGGAGCTGTCCGTTCAGAATACGGAGCTGCTCGGCTATATCTGTCTCATGAGTGGAGATACAGCAAAGTAGCTGTCCGTTCAGAATACGAAGCTGCTCGCTATATCTGTCTCATGAGTGATTCAGCTAAGGAGCTGTCCGTTCAGGTGAAGGAGCTGTCTCTGGCTATATCTGTCTCATGAGTGGAGATACAGCTAAGGGCTGTCCGTTCAGAATACGGGCTGCTCGGCTATATCTGTCTCATGAGTGGAGATACAGCTAAGTGGCTGTCCGTTCAGAATAATGGAGGTGCTCGGCTATATCTGTCTCATGAGTGGAGATTCAGCTAATGACCTGTCCGTTCAGAATACAGAGCTGCTCGTCTATATCTGTCTCATGAGTGGAGATACAGCTAAGGAGCTGTCCGTTCAGAATACGGAGCTGCTCGGCAATATCTGTCTCATGAGTGGAGATACAGCTAAGGAGCTGTCCGTTCGGAATACGGAGCTGCTCGGCTATATCTGTCTCATGAGTGGAGATACAGCTAAGGAGCTGTTCGTTCAATAATGGAGCTGCTCGGCAATATCTGTCTCATGAGTAGAGATTCAGCTAAGGGCTGTCCGTTCAGAATACGGAGCTGCTCGGTTATATCTGTCTCATGAGTGGAGATACAGCTAAGGAGCTGTCCGTTCAGAATACTGGAGCTGCTCGGCTATATCTGTCTCATGAGTGGAGATACAGCTAAGTAGCTGTCCGTTCAGAATAGCAGACTACTCAGCAATGTCTGTCTCATGAGTGAGTCAGCTAAAGGAGCTGTCTAAGACAGAATACGGAGCTGATCGGCAATATCTGTCTCATGAGTGGAGATACAGCTAAGGAGCTGTAGGTTCAGAATACGGATGCTCGGCAATATCTGTCTCATGAGTGGAGATACAGCTAAGGAGCTGTCCGTTCAGAATACGGAGCTGCTCGGCAATATCTGTCTCATGAGTGGAGATTCAGCCAAGGAGCTGTCCGTTCAGAATAGGAGCTGCTCGGCTATATCTGTCTCATGAGTGGAGATACAGCTAAGGAGCTGTCGTTCAGAATACGGAGCTGCTCGGCTATATCTGTCTCATGAGTGGAGATACAGCTAAGTAGCTGTCCGTTCCAGAATCTGGAGCTGCTCGGCTATATCTGTCTCATGAGTGGAGGTCAGCTAAGGAGCTGTCCGTTCAGAATACGGAGCTGCTCGGCTATATCTGTCTCATGAGTGGAGATTCAGCTAAGGAGCTGTCCGTTCCAGAAAGCGGAGCTGCTCGGCTATATCTGTCTCATGAGTGGAGATACAGCTAAGCAGCTGTCCCGTTCCAGAATACGGAGCTGCTCGGCTATATCTGTCTCATGAGTGGAGATTCAGCTAAGGAGCTGTCCGTCAGGAATAATGGAGCTGCCTGTCTACATCTGTCTCATGAGTGGAGATACAGCTAAGTAGCTGTCCGTTCAGAATACGGAGCTGCTCGGCTATATCTGTCTCATGAGTGGAGATTCAGCTAAGGAGCTGTCCGTTCAGAAAACAGAGCTGCTCGGCTATATCTGTCTCATGAGTGGAGATACAGCTAAGTAGCTGTCCGTTCAGAATACGGAGCTGCTCGGCTATATCTGTCTCATGAGTGGAGATTCAGCTAAGGAGCTGTCCGTTCAGAATACGGAGCTGCTCGGCTATATCTGTCTCATGAGTGGAGATTCAGCTAAGGAGCTGTCCGTTCAGAATACGGAGCTGCTCGGCTATATCTGTCTCATGAGTGGAGATTCAGCTAAGGAGCTGTCCGTTCAGAATACGGAGCTGCTCGTCTATATCTGTCTCTTGAGTGGAGATACAGCTAAGGAGCTGTCCGTTCAGAATACGGAGCTGCTCGGCTATATCTGTCTCATGAGTGGAGATACAGCTAAGGAGCTGTCCGTTCAGAATACGGAGCTGCTCGGCTATATCTGTCTCATGAGTGGAGATTCAGCTAAGGAGCTGTCCGCTCGGAATACGGAGCTGCTGCCTATATCTGTCTCATGAGTGGAGATACAGCTAAGGAGCTGTCTGTTCAGAAAACGGAGCTGCTCGGGCTATATCTGTCTCATGAGTGGAGATTCAGCTAAGGAGCTGTCCGTTCAGAATACGGAGCTGCTCGTCTATATCTGTCTCATGAGTGGAGATTTCAGCTAAGGAGCTGTCCGTTCAGAATACGGGAGCTGCTGTCTATATCTGTCTCATGAGTGGAGATACAGCTAAGGAGCTGTCCGTTCAGGTCACGGAGCTGCTCCATATCTGTCTCATGAGTGGAGATACAGCTCAGCTGTGTTCAGAATACGGAGGTGCTCGGCATATCTGTCTCATGAGTGTGGAGATCCAGCTAAGGACCTGTCCGTTCAGAATACGGAGCTGCTCGTCTATATCTGTCTCATGAGTGGAGATACAGCTAAGGAGCTGTCCGTTCAGAATACGGAGCTGCTCGGCAATATCTGTCTCATGAGTGGAGATTCAGCTAAGGAGCTGTCCGTTCGAATACGGAGCCGCTCGGCTATATCTGTCTCATGAGTGGAGATACAGCTAAGGAGTTCCGAATGCGGAGCTGCTTTCGGCAATATCTGTCATGAGTGGAGATTCAGCTAAGGAGCTGTCCGTTCAGAATACGGAGCTGCTCAGTTATATCTGTCTCATGAGTGGAGATACAGCTAAGGAGCTGTCCGTTCAGAATACTGAGCTGCTTTCGGCTATATCTGTCTCATGAGTGGAGATACAGCTAAGTAGCTGTCCGTTCTGCTCAGCAATATCTGTCTCATGAGTGGAGATTCAGCTAAGGAGCTGTCCGTTCAGAATACGGAGCTGATCGGCTATATCTGTCTCATGAGTGGAGATACAGCTAAGGAGATGTAGGTTCAGAATACGGAGCTGCTTTCGGCAATATCTGTCTCATGAGTGGAGATACAACTAAGGAGCTGTCCGTTCAGAATACGGAGCTGCTCGGCAATATCTGTCTCATGAGTGGAGATTCAGCTAAGGAGCTGTCCGTTCCAGAATAAGGAGCTGCTCGGCTATATCTGTCTCATGAGTGGAGATACAGCTAAGGAGCTGTCCGTTCAGAATACGGAGCTGCTCGCTATATCTGTCTCATGAGTGGAGATACAGCTAAGCAGCTGTCCGTTCAGAATACGGAGCTGCTCGGCTATATCTGTCTCATGAGTGGAGATTCAGCTAAGGAGCTGTCCGTTCAGAATACGGAGCTGCTCGGCTATATCTGTCTCATGAGTGGAGATTCAGCTAAGGAGCTGTCCGTTCAGAAAACGGAGCTGCTCGGCTATATCTGTCTCATGAGTGGAGATACAGCTAAGTAGCTGTCCGTTCAGAATACGGAGCTGCTCGGCTATATCTGTCTCATGAGTGGAGATAGCTAAGGAGCTGTCCGTTCAGAATACGGAGCTGCTCGGCTATATCTGTCTCATGAGTGGAGATTCAGCTAAGGAGCTGTCCGTTCAGAAAACGGAGCTGCTCGCTATATCTGTCTCATGAGTGGAGATTCAGCTAGGAGCTGTCCGTTCAGAATACGGAGCTGCTCGTCTACATCTGTCTCATGAGTGGAGATACAGCTAAGGAGCTGTCCGTTCAGAATACGGAGCGTGCTCGGCTATATCTGTCTCATGAGTGGAGATACAACTTAAGGAGCTGTCCGTTCAGAAAACGGAGCTGCTCGGCTATATCTGTCTCATGAGTGGAGATTCAGCTAAGGAGCTGTCCGTTCAGAATACGGAGCTGATCGGCTATATCTGTCTCATGAGTGGAGATACAGCCAAGGAGCTGTCCATTCAGAAAACGGAGCTGCTCGGCAATATCTGTCTCAGGAGTGGAGATACAGCTAAGGAGCTGTCCGTTCAGAATACGGAGCTGCTCGGCAATATCTGTCTCATGAGTGGAGATTCAGCTAAGGAGCTGTCCGTTCAGAATGGAGCTGCTCGGTTATATTCCCGTCTCATGAGTGGAGATAGCTAAGGAGCTGTCCGTTCAGAATACGGAGCTGCTCGGCTATATCTGTCTCATGGTGGAGATTCAGCTAAGGAGCTGTCCGTTCAGAAAACAGAGCTGCTCGGCTATATCTGTCTCATGAGTGGAGATACAGCTAAGGAGCTGTCCGTTCGGAATACGGAGCCGCTCGGCTATATCTGTCTCATGAGTGGAGATACAGCTAAGGAGTATTCGTTCCGCTGGTCACGGAGCTGCTCGGCAATATCTGGTTCCCATGAGTGGAGATTCAGCTAAGGAGCTGTCCCGTTCAGAATACGGAGCTGCTCGGGTTATATCTGTCTCATGAGTGGAGATACAGCTAAGGAGCTGTCCGTTCAGAATACTGAGCTGCTCGGCAATATCTGTCATGAGTGGAGATACAGCTAAGTAGCTGTCCGTTCAGAATAATGGAGCAACTCAGCAATATCTGTCTCATGAGTGGAGATTCAGCTGGAGCTGTCCGTTCAGAATACGGAGCTGATCGGCTATATCTGTCTCATGAGTGGAGATACAGCTAAGGAGCTGTAGGTTCAGAATACGGAGCTGCTCGGCAATATCTGTCTCATGAGTGGAGATACAGCTAAGGAGCTGTCCGTTCAGAATACGAGGCTGCTCGGCAATATCTGTCTCATGAGTGGAGATTCAGCTAAGGAGCTGTCCGTTCAGAATAAGGAGCTGCTCGGCTATATCTGTCTCATGAGTGGAGATACAGCTAAGGAGCTGTCCGTTCAGAATACGGAGCTGCTCGGCTATATCTGTCTCATGAGTGGAGATACAGCTAAGTAGCTGTCCGTTCAGAATACGGAGCTGCTCGGCTATATCTGTCTCATGAGTGGAGATTCAGCTAAGGAGCTGTCCGTTCAGAATATGGAGCTGCTCGGCTATATCTGTCTCATGAGTGGAGATTCAGCTAAGGAGCTGTCCGTTCAGAAAACGGAGCTGCTCGGCTATATCTGTCTCATGAGTGGAGATTCAGCTAAGTAGCTGTCCGTTCAGAATACGGAGCTGCTCGGCTGTATCTGTCTCATGAGTGGAGATTCAGCTAAGGAGCTGTCCGTTCAGAATACGGAGCTGCTCGGCTATATCTGTCTCATGAGTGGAGATTCAGCTAAGGAGCTGTCCGTTCAGAAACGGAGCTGCTCGGCTATATCTGTCTCATGAGTGGAGATTCAGCTAAGGAGCTGTCCGTTCAGAATACGGAGCTGCTCGTCTACATCTGTCTCATGAGTGGAGATACAGCTAAGGAGCTGTCCGTTCAGAATACTAGAGCTGCTCGGCTATATCTGTCTCATGAGTGGAGATACAGCTAAGGAGCTGTCCGTTCAGAAAACGGAGCTGCTCGGCTATATCTGTCTCATGAGTGGAGACAGCTAAGGAGCTGTCCGTTCAGAATACGGAGCTGATCGGCCATATCTGTCTCATGAGTGGAGATACAGCTAAGGAGCTGTCCGTTCAGAAACGGAGCTGCTCGGCAATATCTGTCTCAGGAGTGGAGATACAGCTAAGGAGCTGTCCGTTCAGAATACGGAGATGCTCGGCAATATCTGTCTCATGAGTGGAGATTCAGCTAAGGAGCTGTCCGTTCAGAATAAGGAGCTGCTCGGCTATATCTGTCTCATGAGTGGAGATACAGCTAAGGAGCTGTCCGTTCAGTCACGGAGCTGCTCGGCTATATCTGTCTCATGAGTGGAGATTCAGCTAAGGAGCTGTCCGTTCAGAATACAGAGCTGCTCGGCTATATCTGTCTCATGAGTGGAGATACAGCTAAGTAGCTGTCCGTTCAGAATACGGAGCTGCTTTCCGGCTATATCTGTCTCATGAGTGGAGATTCAGCTAAGGAGCTGTCCGTTCAGAAAACAGAGCTGCTCGGCTATATCTGTCTCATGAGTGGAGATACAGCTAAGTAGCTGTCCGTTCAGAATACGGAGCTGCTCGGCTATATCTGTCTCATGAGTGGAGATTCAGCTAAGGAGCTGTCCGTTCAGAATACGGAGCTGCTCGGCTATATCTGTCTCATGAGTGGAGATTCAGCTAAGGAGCTGTCCGTTCAGAATAAGGAGCTGCTCGGCTATATCTGTCTCATGAGTGGAGATACAGCTAAGGAGCTGTCCGTTCAGAATACGGAGCTGCTCGGCTATATCTGTCTCATGAGTGGAGATACAGCTAAGTAGCTGTCCGTTCAGAATACGGAGCTGCTCGGCTATATCTGTCTCATGAGTGGAGATTCAGCTAAGGAGCTGTCCGTTCAGAATACGGGAGCTGCTCGGCTATATCTGTCTCATGAGTGGAGATTCAGCTAAGGAGCTGTCCGTTCAGAAAACGGAGCTGCTCGGCTATATCTGTCATGAGTGGAGATACAGCTAAGTAGCTGTCCGTTCAGAATACGGAGCTGCTCGGCTATATCTGTCTCATGAGTGGAGATACAGCTAAGTAGCTGTCCGTTCAGAATACGGAGCTGCTCGGCTATATCTGTCTCATGAGTGGAGATTCAGCTAAGGAGCTGTCCGTTCAGAAAACAGAGCTGCTCGGCTATATCTGTCTCATGAGTGGAGATACAGCTAAGTAGCTGTCCGTTGTACGGAGCTGCTCGGCTATATCTGTCTCATGGTGGAATACTAAGGAGCTGTCCGTTCAGAATACGGAGCTGCTCGGCTATATCTGTCTCATGAGTGGAGATTCAGCTAAGGAGCTGTCCGTTCAGAATACGGAGCTGCTCGGCTATATCTGTCTCATGAGTGAGATTCAGCTAAGGAGCTGTCCGTTCAGAAAACGGAGCTGCTCGGCAATATCTGTCTCAGGAGTGGAGATACAGCTAAGGAGCTGTCCGTTCAGAATACGGAGCTGCTCGGCAATATCTGTCTCATGAGTGGAGATTCAGCTAAGGAGCTGTCCGTTCAGAATAAGGAGCTGCTCGGCTATATCTGTCTCATGAGTGGAGATACAGCTAAGGAGCTGTCCGTTCAGAATACGGAGCTGCTCGGCTATATCTGTCTCATGAGTGGAGATTCAGCTAAGGAGCTGTCCGTTCAGAAAACAGAGCTGCTCGGCTATATCTGTCTCATGAGTGGAGATACAGCTAAGTAGCTGTCCGCTCAGAATACGGAGCTGCTCGGCTATATCTGTCTCATGAGTGGAGATTCAGCTAAGGAGCTGTCCGTTCAGAAAACAGAGCTGCTCGGCTATATCTGTCTCATGAGTGAGATACAGCTAAGGAGCTGTCCGTTCAGAATACGGAGCTGCTCGGCTATATCTGTCTCATGAGTGGAGATTCAGCTAAGGAGCTGTCCGTTCAGAATACGGAGCTGCTCGGCTATATCTGTCTCATGAGTGGAGATTCAGCTAAGGAGCTGTCCGTTCAGAATACGGAGCTGCTCGGCTATATCTGTCTCATGAGTGGAGATACAGCTAAGGAGCTGTCCGTTCAGAATACGGAGCTGCTCGGCTATATCTGTCTCATGAGTGGAGATACAGCTAAGGAGCTGTCCGTTCAGAATACGGAGCTGCTCGGCTATATCTGTCTCATGAGTGGAGATTCAGCTAAGGAGCTGTCCGTTCAGAATACGGAGCTGCTCGGCTATATCTGTCTCATGAGTGGAGATTCAGCTAAGGAGCTGTCCGTTCAGAATACGGAGCTGCTCGGCTATATCTGTCTCATGAGTGGAGATACAGCTAAGGAGCTGTCCGTTCAGAATACGGAGCTGCTCGGCTATATCTGTCTCATGAGTGGAGATTCAGCTAAGGAGCTGTCCGTTCAGAATACGGAGCTGCTCGGCTATATCTGTCTCATGAGTGGAGATTCAGCTAAGGAGCTGTCCGTTCAGAATACGGAGCTGCTCGGATATATCTGTCTCATGAGTGGAGATTCAGCTAAGGAGCTGTCCGTTCAGAATACGGAGCTGCTCGGCTATATCTGTCTCATGAGTGGAGATACAGCTAAGGAGCTGTCCGTTCAGAATACGGAGCTGCTCGGCTATATCTGTCTCATGAGTGGAGATACAGCTAAGGAGCTGTCCGTTCAGAATACGGAGCTGCTCGGCTATATCTGTCTCATGAGTGGAGATTCAGCTAAGGAGCTGTCCGTTCAGAATACGGAGCTGATCGGCTATATCTGTCTCATGAGTGGAGATACAGCTAAGGAGCTGTCCGTTCAGCGGAGCTGCTCGGCAATATCTGTCTCAGGAGTGGAGATACAGCTAAGGAGCTGTCCGTTCAGAATACGGAGCTGCTCGGCAATATCTGTCTCATGAGTGGAGATTCAGCTAAGGAGCTGTCCGTTCAGAATAAGGAGCTGCTCGGCTATATCTGTCTCATGAGTGGAGATACAGCTAAGGAGCTGTCCGTTCAGAATACGGAGCTGCTCGGCTATATCTGTCTCATGAGTGGAGATTCAGCTAAGGAGCTGTCCGTTCAGAATACAGAGCTGCTCGCTATATCTGTCTCATGAGTGGAGATCAGCTAAGGAGCTGTCCGTTCAGAATACGGAGCTGCTCGGCTATATCTGTCTCATGAGTGGAGATTCAGCTAAGGAGCTGTCCGTTCAGAAAACGGAGCTGCTCGGCTATATCTGTCTCATGAGTGGAGATACAGCTAAGGAGCTGTCCGTTCAGAATACGGAGCTGCTCGGCTATATCTGTCTCATGAGTGGAGATTCAGCTAAGGAGCTGTCCTCAGAATACGGATGCTCGGCTATATCTGTCTCATGAGTGGAGATTCAGCTAAGGAGCTGTCCGTTCAGAATACGGAGCTGCTCGGCTATATCTGTCTCATGAGTGGAGATTCAGCTAAGGAGCTGTCCGTTCAGAATACGGAGCTGCTCGTCTATATCTGTCTCATGAGTGGAGATACAGCTAAGGAGCTGTCCGTTCAGAATACGGAGCTGCTCGGCTATATCTGTCTCATGAGTGGAGATACAGCTAAGGAGCTGTCCGTTCAGAATACGGAGCTGCTCGGCTATATCTGTCTCATGAGTGAGATTTAGCTAAGGAGCTGTCCGTTCAGAATCGGAGCTGCTCGGTTATATCTGTCTCATGAGTGGAGATACAGCTAAGGAGTCCGTTCCGGAGCTGCTCGGCTATATCTGAATGGAGATGGAGCTGTCCGTTCAGAATACTGAAGCTGCTCGGCTATATCTGTCTCATGAGTGGAGATTCAGCTAAGGAGCTGTCCGTTCAGAATACGGAGCTGCTCGGCTATATCTGTCTCATGAGTGGAGATACAGCTAAGGAGCTGTCCGTTCAGAATACGGAGCTGCTCGGCTATATCTGTCTCATGAGTGGAGATTCAGCTAAGTAGCTGTCCGTTCAGAATACGGAGGTGCTCGGCTATATCTGTCTCATGAGTGGAGATTCAGCTAAGGACCTGTCCGTTCAGAATACGGAGCTGCTCGTCTATATCTGTCTCATGAGTGGAGATACAGCTAAGGAGCTGTCCGTTCAGAATACGGAGCTGCTCGGCAATATCTGTCTCATGAGTGGAGATACAGCTAAGGAGCTGTCCGTTCGGAATACGGAGCAGCTCGGCTATATCTGTCTCATGAGTGGAGATAGCTAAGGAGCTGTTCCGGAGAAACGGAGCTGCTCGGCAATATCTGTCTCATGAGTGGAGATTCAGCTAAGGAGCTGTCCGCAGAATACGGAGCTGCTCGGTTATATCTGTCTCATGAGTGGAGATACAGCTAAAGGAGCTGTCCGTTCAGAATACTGAGCTGCTCGGCTATATCTGTCTCATGAGTGGAGATACAGCTAAGTAGCTGTCCGTTCAGAATACGGAGCTACTCAGCAATATCTGTCTCATGAGTGGAGATTCAGCTAAGGAGCTGTCCGTTCAGAAAACGGAGCTGCTCGGCTATATCTGTCTCATGAGTGGAGATTCAGCTAAGGAGCTGTCCGTTCAGAATACGGAGCTGCTCGTCTACATCTGTCTCATGAGTGGAGATACAGCTAAGGAGCTGTCCGTTCAGAATACGGAGCTGCTCGGCTATATCTGTCTCATGAGTGGAGATACAGCTAAGGAGCTGTCCGTTCAGAATACGGAGCTGCTCGGCTATATCTGTCTCATGAGTGGAGATACAGCTAAGGAGCTGTCCGTTCAGAATACGGAGCTGCTCGGCTATATCTGTCTCATGAGTGGAGATTCAGCTAAGGAGCTGTCCGTTCAGAATACGGAGCTGCTCGGCTATATCTGTCTCATGAGTGGAGATTCAGCTAAGGAGCTGTCCGTTCAGAATACGGAGCTGCTCGGCTATATCTGTCTCATGAGTGGAGATACAGCTAAGTAGCTGTCCGTTCAGAATACGGAGCTGCTCGGCTACATCTGTCTCATGAGTGGAGATACAGCAAAGTAGCTGTCCGTTCAGGAGCTGCTCGGCTATATCTGTCTCATGAGTGGAGATTCAGCTAAGGAGCTGTCCGTTCAGAATACGGAGCTGCTCGGCTATATCTGTCTCATGAGTGGAGATACAGCTAAGGAGCTGTCCGTTCAGAATACAGAGCTGCTCGGCTATATCTGTCTCATGAGTGGAGATACAGCTAAGTAGCTGTCCGTTCAGAATACGGAGGTGCTCGGCTATATCTGTCTCATGAGTGGAGATTCAGCTAAGGACCTGTCCGTTCAGAATACGGAGCTGCTCGTCTATATCTGTCTCATGAGTGGAGATACAGCTAAGGAGCTGTAGGTTCAGAATACGGAGCTGCTCGGCAATATCTGTCTCATGAGTGGAGATACAGCCAAGGAGTCCTCAGAAAGGAGCTGCTCGGCAATATCTGTCTCATGAGTGGAATTCAGCTAAGGGAGCTGTCCGTTCAGAATAAGGAGCTGCTCGGCTATATCTGTCTCATGAGTGGAGATACAGCTAAGGAGCTGTCCGTTCAGAATACGGAGCTGCTCGGCTATATCTGTCTCATGAGTGGAGATACAGCTAAGTAGCTGTCCGTTCAGAATACGGAGCTGCTCGGCTATATCTGTCTCATGAGTGGAGATTCAGCTAAGGAGCTGTCCGTTCAGAATACGGAGCTGCTCGGCTATATCTGTCTCATGAGTGGAGATTCAGCTAAGGAGCTGTCCGTTCAGAATACGGAGCTGCTCGGCTATATCTGTCTCATGAGTGGAGATTCAGCTAAGGAGCTGTCCGTTCAGAAAACGGAGCTGCTCGGCTATATCTGTCTCATGAGTGGAGATTCAGCTAAGGAGCTGTCCGTTCAGAATAAGGAGCTGCTCGGCTATATCTGTCTCATGAGTGGAGATACAGCTAAGGAGCTGTCCGTTCAGAATACGGAGCTGCTCGGCTATATCTGTCTCATGAGTGGAGATACAGCTAAGGAGCTGTCCGTTCAGAATACGGAGCTGCTCGGCTATATCTGTCTCATGAGTGGAGATTCAGCTAAGGAGCTGTCCGTTCAGAATACGGAGCTGCTCGGCTATATCTGTCTCATGAGTGGAGATTCAGCTAAGGAGCTGTCCGTTCAGAAAACGGAGCTGCTCGGCTATATCTGTCTCATGAGTGGAGATACAGCTAAGTAGCTGTCCGTTCAGAATACGGAGCTGCTCGGCTATATCTGTCTCATGAGTGGAGATACAGCTAAGTAGCTGTCCGTTCAGAATACGGAGCTGCTCGGCTATATCTGTCTCATGAGTGGAGATTCAGCTAAGGAGCTGTCCGTTCAGAAAACGGAGCTGCTCGGCTATATCTGTCTCATGAGTGGAGATACAGCTAAGTAGCTGTCCGTTCAGAATACGGAGCTGCTCGGCTATATCTGTCTCATGAGTGGAGATTCAGCTAAGGAGCTGTCCGTTCAGAATACGGAGCTGCTCGGCTATATCTGTCTCATGAGTGGAGATTCAGCTAAGGAGCTGTCCGTTCAGAATACGGAGCTGCTCGGCTATATCTGTCTCATGAGTGGAGATTCAGCTAAGGAGCTGTCCGTTCAGAAAACGGAGCTGCTCGGCAATATCTGTCTCAGGAGTGGAGATACAGCTAAGGAGCTGTCCGTTCAGAATACGGAGCTGCTCGGCAATATCTGTCTCATGAGTGGAGATCAGCTAAGGAGCTGTCCGTTCAGAATAAGGAGCTGCTCGGCTATATCTGTCTCATGAGTGGAGATACAGCTAAGGAGCTGTCCGTTCAGAATACGGAGCTGCTCGGCTATATCTGTCTCATGAGTGGAGATTCAGCTAAGGAGCTGTCCGTTCAGAAAAAACAGAGCTGCTCGGCTATATCTGTCTCATGAGTGGAGATACAGCTAAGTAGCTGTCCGTTCAGAATACGGAGCTGCTCGGCTATATCTGTCTCATGAGTGGAGATTCAGCTAAGGAGCTGTCCGTTCAGAAAACAGAGCTGCTCGGCTATATCTGTCTCATGAGTGGAGATACAGCTAAGGAGCTGTCCGTTCAGAATACGGAGCTGCTCGGCTATATCTGTCTCATGAGTGGAGATTCAGCTAAGGAGCTGTCCGTTCAGAATACGGAGCTGCTCGGCTATATCTGTCTCATGAGTGGAGATTCAGCTAAGGAGCTGTCCGTTCAGAATAAGGAGCTGCTCGGCTATATCTGTCTCATGAGTGGAGATTCAGCTAAGGAGCTGTCCGTTCAGAAACGGAGCTGCTCGGCTATATCTGTCTCATGAGTGGAGATACAGCTAAGTAGCTGTCCGTTCAGAATACGGAGCTGCTCGGCTATATCTGTCTCATGAGTGGAGATTCAGCTAAGGAGCTGTCCGTTCAGAATACGGAGCTGCTCGGCTATATCTGTCTCATGAGTGGAGATTCAGCTAAGGAGCTGTCCTCAGAAAACGGAGCTGCTCGCTATATCTGTCTCATGAGTGGAGATACAGCTAAGAGCTGTCCGTTCAGAATACGGAGCTGCTCGGCTATATCTGTCTCATGAGTGGAGATTCAGCTAAGGAGCTGTCCGTTCAGAATACGGAGCTGCTCGGCTATATCTGTCTCATGAGTGGAGATTCAGCTAAGGAGCTGTCCGTTCAGAAAACGGAGCTGCTCGGATATATCTGTCTCATGAGTGGAGATTCAGCTAAGGAGCTGTCCGTTCAGAATACGGAGCTGCTCGTCTACATCTGTCTCATGAGTGGAGATACAGCTAAGGAGCTGTCCGTTCAGAATACGGAGCTGCTCGGCTATATCTGTCTCATGAGTGGAGATACAGCTAAGGAGCTGTCCGTTCAGAAAACGGAGCTGCTCGGCTATATCTGTCTCATGAGTGGAGATTCAGCTAAGGAGCTGTCCGTTCAGAATACGGAGCTGATCGGCTATATCTGTCTCATGAGTGGAGATACAGCTAAGGAGCTGTCCGTTCAGAAAACGGAGCTGCTCGGCAATATCTGTCTCAGGAGTGGAGATACAGCTAAGGAGCTGTCCGTTCAGAATACGGAGCTGCTCGGCAATATCTGTCTCATGAGTGGAGATTCAGCTAAGGAGCTGTCCGTTCAGAATAAGGAGCTGCTCGGCTATATCTGTCTCATGAGTGGAGATACAGCTAAGGAGCTGTCCGTTCAGAATACGGAGCTGCTCGGCTATATCTGTCTCATGAGTGGAGATTCAGCTAAGGAGCTGTCCGTTCAGAAAACAGAGCTGCTCGGCTATATCTGTCTCATGAGTGGAGATACAGCTAAGTAGCTGTCCGTTCAGAATACGGAGCTGCTCGGCTATATCTGTCTCATGAGTGGAGATTCAGCTAAGGAGCTGTCCGTTCAGAAAACAGAGCTGCTCGGCTATATCTGTCTCATGAGTGGAGATACAGCTAAGTAGCTGTCCGTTCAGAATACGGAGCTGCTCGGCTATATCTGTCTCATGAGTGGAGATTCAGCTAAGGAGCTGTCCGTTCAGAATACGGAGCTGCTCGGCTATATCTGTCTCATGAGTGGAGATTCAGCTAAGGAGCTGTCCGTTCAGAATACGGAGCTGCTCGGCTATATCTGTCTCATGAGTGGAGATTCAGCTAAGGAGCTGTCCGTTCAGAATACGGAGCTGCTCGGCTATATCTGTCTCATGAGTGGAGATACAGCTAAGGAGCTGTCCGTTCAGAATACGGAGCTGCTCGGCTATATCTGTCTCATGAGTGGAGATACAGCTAAGGAGCTGTCCGTTCAGAATACGGAGCTGCTCGGCTATATCTGTCTCATGAGTGGAGATACAGCTAAGGAGCTGTCCGTTCAGAATACGGAGCTGCTCGGTTATATCTGTCTCATGAGTGGAGATACAGCTAAGGAGCTGTCCGTTCAGAATACGGAGCTGCTCGGCTATATCTGTCTCATGAGTGGAGATACAGCAAAGTAGCTGTCCATTCAGAATAAGAAGCTGCTCGGCTATATCTGTCTCATGAGTGGAGATTCAGCTAAGGAGCTGTCCGTTCAGAATACGGAGCTGCTCGGCTATATCTGTCTCATGAGTGGAGATACAGCTAAGGAGCTGTCCGTTCAGAATACGGAGCTGCTCGGCTATATCTGTCTCATGAGTGGAGATACAGCTAAGTAGCTGTCCGTTCAGAATACGGAGGTGCTCGGCTATATCTGTCTCATGAGTGGAGATTCAGCTAAGGACCTGTCCGTTCAGAATACGGAGCTGCTCGTCTATATCTGTCTCATGAGTGGAGATACAGCTAAGGAGCTGTCCGTTCAGAATACGGAGCTGCTCGGCAATATCTGTCTCAGTGGAGATACAGCTAAGGAGATACGGAGCCGCTCGGCATCTGTCTCATGAGCTGGAGATCTAAGGAGCTGTTCGTTCAGAATACGGAGCTGCTCGGCAATATCTGTCTCATGAGTGGAGATTCAGCTAAGGAGCTGTCCGTTCAGAATACGGAGCTGCTCGGTTATATCTGTCTCATGAGTGGAGATACAGCTAAGGAGCTGTCCGTTCAGAATACTGAGCTGCTCGGCTATATCTGTCTCATGAGTGGAGATACAGCTAAGGAGCTGTCCGTTCAGAATACGGAGCTGCTCAGCAATATCTGTCTCATGAGTGGAGATTCAGCTAAGGAGCTGTCCGTTCAGAAAACGGAGCTGATCGGCTATATCTGTCTCATGAGTGGAGATTCAGCTAAGGAGCTGTCCGTTCAGAAAGGAGCTGTCATCTGTCTCATGAGTGGAGATACAGCTAAGGAGCTGTCCGTTCAGAAAACAGAGCTGCTCGGCTATATCTGTCTCATGAGTGGAGATACAGCTAAGTAGCTGTCCGTTCAGAATACGGAGCTGCTCGGCTATATCTGTCTCATGAGTGGAGATTCAGCTAAGGAGCTGTCCGTTCAGAAAACAGAGCTGCTCGGCTATATCTGTCTCATGAGTGGAGATACAGCTAAGGAGCTGTCCGTTCAGAATACGGAGCTGCTCGGCTATATCTGTCTCATGAGTGGTGATACAGCTTAGGTGCTGTCTGTTCTGAATACTGAGCTGCTAGGCTATATCTGTCTCATGAGTGGAGATTCAGCTAAGGAGCTGTCCGTTCAGAATAAGGAGCTGCTCGGCTATATCTGTCTCATGAGTGGAGATACAGCCAAGGAGCTGTCCGTTCAGAATACGGAGCTGCTCGGCTATATCTGTCTCATGAGTGGAGATACAGCTAAGGAGCTGTCCGTTCAGAATACGGAGCTGCTCGGTTATATCTGTCTCATGAGTGGAGATACAGCTAAGGAGCTGTCCGTTCAGAATAATGGAGCTGCTCGGCTATATCTGTCTCATGAGTGGAGATACAGCAAAGTAGCTGTCCGTTCAGAATATGGAGCTGCTCGGCTATATCTGTCTCATGAGTGGAGATTCAGCTAAGGAGCTGTCCGTTCAGAATACGGAGCTGCTCGGCTATATCTGTCTCATGAGTGGAGATACAGCTAAGGAGCTGTCCGTTCAGAATACGGAGCTGCTCGGCTATATCTGTCTCATGAGTGGAGATACAGCTAAGTAGCTGTCCGTTCAGAACACGGAGGTGCTCGGCTATATCTGTCTCATGAGTGGAGATTCAGCTAAGGACCTGTCCGTTCAGAATACGGAGCTGCTCGTCTATATCTGTCTCATGAGTGGAGATACAGCTGGGGAGCTGTCCGTTCAGAATACGGAGCTGCTCGGCAATATCTGTCTCATGAGTGGAGATAGCTAAGGAGCTGTCCGTTCGGAATACGGAGCCGCTCGGCTATATCTGTCTCATGAGTGGAGATACAGCTAAGGAGCTGTTCGTTCCAGAATACGGAGCTGCTCGGCAATATCTGTCTCATGAGTGGAGATTCAGCTAAGGAGCTGTCCGTTCAGAATACGGAGCTGCTCGGTTATATCTGTCTCATGAGTGGAGATACAGCTAAGGAGCTGTCCGTTCAGAATACTGAGCTGCTCGGAGCTGTCTCATGAGTGGAGATACAGCTAAGTAGCTGTCCGTTCAGAATACGGAGCTACTCAGCAATATCTGTCTCATGAGTGGAGATTCAGCTAAGGAGCTGTCCGTTCAGAAAACGGAGCTGCTCGGCTATATCTGTCTCATGAGTGGAGATTCAGCTAAGGAGCTGTCCGTTCAGAATACGGAGCTGCTCGTCTACATCTGTCTCATGAGTGGAGATACAGCTAAGGAGCTGTCCGTTCAGAATACGGAGCTGCTCGGCTATATCTGTCTCATGAGTGGAGATACAGCTAAGGAGCTGTCCGTTCAGAATACGGAGCTGCTCGGCTATATCTGTCTCATGAGTGGAGATACAGCTAAGTAGCTGTCCGTTCAGAATACGGAGCTGCTCGGCTATATCTGTCTCATGAGTGGAGATTCAGCTAAGGAGCTGTCCGTTCAGAATACGGAGCTGCTCGGCTATATCTGTCTCATGAGTGGAGATTCAGCTAAGGAGCTGTCCGTTCAGAAAACGGAGCTGCTCGGCTATATCTGTCTCATGAGTGGAGATACAGCTAAGTAGCTGTCCGTTCAGAATACGGAGCTGCTCGTCTACATCTGTCTCATGAGTGGAGATACAGCAAAGTAGCTGTCCGTTCAGAATACGAAGCTGCTCGGCTATATCTGTCTCATGAGTGGAGATTCAGCTAAGGAGCTGTCCGTTCAGAATACGGAGCTGCTCGGCTATATCTGTCTCATGAGTGGAGATACAGCTAAGGAGCTGTCCGTTCAGAATACAGAGCTGCTCGGCTATATCTGTCTCATGAGTGGAGATACAGCTAAGGAGCTGTCCGTTCAGAATACGGAGGTGCTCGGCTATATCTGTCTCATGAGTGGAGATTCAGCTAAGGACCTGTCCGTTCAGAATACGGAGCTGCTCGTCTATATCTGTCTCATGAGTGGAGATACAGCTAAGGAGCTGTAGGTTCAGAATACGGAGCTGCTCGGCAATATCTGTCTCATGAGTGGAGATACAGCTAAGGAGCTGTCCGTTCAGAATACGGAGCTGCTCGGCAATATCTGTCTCATGAGTGGAGATTCAGCTAAGGAGCTGTCCGTTCAGAATAAGGAGCTGCTCGGCTATATCTGTCTCATGAGTGGAGATACAGCTAAGGAGCTGTCCGTTCAGAATACGGAGCTGCTCGGCTATATCTGTCTCATGAGTGGAGATACAGCTAAGTAGCTGTCCGTTCAGAATACGGAGCTGCTCGGCTATATCTGTCTCATGAGTGGAGATTCAGCTAAGGAGCTGTCCGTTCAGAATACGGAGCTGCTCGGCTATATCTGTCTCATGAGTGGAGATTCAGCTAAGGAGCTGTCCGTTCAGAAAACGGAGCTGCTCGGCTATATCTGTCTCATGAGTGGAGATTCAGCTAAGGAGCTGTCCGTTCAGAAACGGAGCTGCTCGGCTATATCTGTCTCATGAGTGGAGATTCAGCTAAGGAGCTGTCCGTTCAGAATACGGAGCTGCTCGTCTACATCTGTCTCATGAGTGGAGATACAGCTAAGGAGCTGTCCGTTCAGAATACGGAGCTGCTCGGCTATATCTGTCTCATGAGTGGAGATTCAGCTAAGGAGCTGTCCGTTCAGAAAACGGAGCTGCTCGGCAATATCTGTCTCATGAGTGGAGATACAGCTAAGGAGCTGTCCGTTCGGAATACGGAGCCGCTCGGCTATATCTGTCTCATGAGTGGAGATACAGCTAAGGAGCTGTTCGTTCCGAATACGGAGCTGCTCGGCTATATCTGTCTCATGAGTGGAGATACAGCTAAGGAGCTGTCCGTTCAGAATACGGAGCTGCTCGGCTATATCTGTCTCATGAGTGGAGATTCAGCTAAGGAGCTGTCCGTTCAGAATACGGAGCTGCTCGGCTATATCTGTCTCATGAGTGGAGATTCAGCTAAGGAGCTGTCCGTTCAGAAAACGGAGCTGCTCGGCTATATCTGTCTCATGAGTGGAGACACAGCTAAGGAGCTGTCCGTTCAGAATACGGAGCTGCTCGGCTATATCTGTCTCATGAGTGGAGATTCAGCTAAGGAGCTGTCCGTTCAGAATACGGAGCTGCTCGGCTATATCTGTCTCATGAGTGGAGATTCAGCTAAGGAGCTGTCCGTTCAGAAACGGAGCTGCTCCGCTATATCTGTCTCATGAGTGGAGATTCAGCTAAGGAGCTGTCCGTTCAGAATACGGAGCTGCTCGTCTACATCTGTCTCATGAGTGGAGATACAGCAAAGTAGCTGTCCGTTCAGAATACGGAGCTGCTCGTCTATATCTGTCTCATGAGTGGAGATTCAGCTAAGGAGCTGTCCGTTCAGAATACGGAGCTGCTCGGCTATATCTGTCTCATGAGTGGAGATACAGCTAAGGAGCTGTCCGTTCAGAATACGGAGCTGCTCGGCTATATCTGTCTCATGAGTGGAGATACAGCTAAGTAGCTGTCCGTTCAGAATACGGAGGTGCTCGGCTATATCTGTCTCATGAGTGGAGATTCAGCTAAGGACCTGTCCGTTCAGAATACGGAGCTGCTCGTCTATATCTGTCTCATGAGTGGAGATACAGCTAAGGAGCTGTCCGTTCAGAATACGGAGCTGCTCGGCAATATCTGTCTCATGAGTGGAGATACAGCTAAGGAGCTGTCCATTCGGAATACGGAGCCGCTCGGCTATATCTGTCTCATGAGTGGAGATACAGCTAAGGAGCTGTTCGTTCCGAATACGGAGCTGCTCGGCAATATCTGTCTCATGAGTGGAGATTCAGCTAAGGAGCTGTCCGTTCAGAATACGGAGCTGCTCGGTTATATCTGTCTCATGAGTGGAGATACAGCTAAGGAGCTGTCCGTTCAGAATACTGAGCTGCTCGGCTATATCTGTCTCATGAGTGGAGATACAGCTAAGTAGCTGTCCGTTCAGAATACGGAGCTACTCAGCAATATCTGTCTCATGAGTGGAGATTCAGCTAAGGAGCTGTCCGTTCAGAATACGGAGCTGATCGGCTATATCTGTCTCATGAGTGGAGATACAGCTAAGGAGCTGTAGGTTCAGAATACGGAGCTGCTCGGCAATATCTGTCTCATGAGTGGAGATACAGCTAAGGAGCTGTCCGTTCAGAATACGGAGCTGCTCGGCAATATCTGTCTCATGAGTGGAGATTCAGCTAAGGAGCTGTCCGTTCAGAATAAGGAGCTGCTCGGCTATATCTGTCTCATGAGTGGAGATACAGCTAAGGAGCTGTCCGTTCAGAATACGGAGCTGCTCGGCTATATCTGTCTCATGAGTGGAGATACAGCTAAGTAGCTGTCCGTTCAGAATACGGAGCTGCTCGGCTATATCTGTCTCATGAGTGGAGATTCAGCTAAGGAGCTGTCCGTTCAGAATACGGAGCTGCTCGGCTATATCTGTCTCATGAGTGGAGATTCAGCTAAGGAGCTGTCCGTTCAGAATACGGAGCTGCTCGGCTATATCTGTCTCATGAGTGGAGATTCAGCTAAGGAGCTGTCCGTTCAGAAAACGGAGCTGCTCGGCTATATCTGTCTCATGAGTGGAGATTCAGCTAAGGAGCTGTCCGTTCAGAATACGGAGCTGCTCGTCTATATCTGTCTCATGAGTGGAGATACAGCTAAGGAGCTGTCCGTTCAGAATACGGAGCTGCTCGGCTATATCTGTCTCATGAGTGGAGATACAGCTAAGGAGCTGTCCGTTCAGAAAACGGAGCTGCTCGTCTATATCTGTCTCATGAGTGGAGATTCAGCTAAGGAGCTGTCCGTTCAGAATACGGAGCTGATCGGCTATATCTGTCTCATGAGTGGAGATACAGCTAAGGAGCTGTCCGTTCAGAAAACGGAGCTGCTCGGCAATATCTGTCTCAGTAGTGGAGATACAGCTAAGGAGCTGTCCGTTCAGAATACGGAGCTGCTCGGCAATATCTGTCTCATGAGTGGAGATTCAGCTAAGGAGCTGTCCGTTCAGAATAAGGAGCTGCTCGGCTATATCTGTCTCATGAGTGGAGATACAGCTAAGGAGCTGTCCGTTCAGAATACGGAGCTGCTCGGCTATATCTGTCTCATGAGTGGAGATTCAGCTAAGGAGCTGTCCGTTCAGAAAACAGAGCTGCTCGCTATATCTGTCTCATGAGTGGAGATACAGCTAAGTAGCTGTCCGTTCAGAATACGGAGCTGCTCGGCTATATCTGTCTCATGAGTGGAGATTCAGCTAAGGAGCTGTCCGTTCAGAAAACAGAGCTGCTCGGCTATATCTGTCTCATGAGTGGAGATACAGCTAAGTAGCTGTCCGTTCAGAATACGGAGCTGCTCGGCTATATCTGTCTCATGAGTGGAGATTCAGCTAAGGAGCTGTCCGTTCAGAATACGGAGCTGCTCGGCTATATCTGTCTCATGAGTGGAGATTCAGCTAAGGAGCTGTCCGTTCAGAATACGGAGCTGCTCGTCTACATCTGTCTCATGAGTGGAGATTCAGCTAAGGAGCTGTCCGCAGAAACGGAGCTGCTCGGCTATATCTGTCTCATGAGTGGAGATCAGCTAAGGAGCTGTCCGCAGAATACGGGAGCTGCTCGGCTATATCTGTCTCATGAGTGGAGATTCAGCTAAGGAGCTGTCCGTTCAGAATACGGAGCTGCTCGTCTATATCTGTCTCATGAGTGGAGATACAGCTAAGGAGCTGTCCATTCAGAATACGGAGCTGCTCGGCTATATCTGTCTCATGAGTGGAGATACAGCTAAGGAGCTGTCCGTTCAGAATACGGAGCTGCTCGGCTATATCTGTCTCATGAGTGGAGATTTAGCTAAGGAGCTGTCCGTTCAGAATACGGAGCTGCTCGGTTATATCTGTCTCATGAGTGGAGATACAGCTAAGGAGCTGTCCGTTCAGAATACGGAGCTGCTCGGCTATATCTGTCTCATGAGTGGAGATACAGCAAAGTAGCTGTCCGTTCAGAATACGAAGCTGCTCGGCTATATCTGTCTCATGAGTGGAGATTCAGCTAAGGAGCTGTCCGTTCAGAATACGGAGCTGCTCGGCTATATCTGTCTCATGAGTGGAGATACAGCTAAGGAGCTGTCCGTTCAGAATACGGAGCTGCTCGGCTATATCTGTCTCATGAGTGGAGATACAGCTAAGGAGCTGTTCGTTCCGAATACGGAGCTGCTCGGCAATATCTGTCTCATGAGTGGAGATTCAGCTAAGGACCTGTCCGTTCAGAATACGGAGCTGCTCGTCTATATCTGTCTCATGAGTGGAGATACAGCTAAGGAGCTGTCCCTTCAGAATACGGAGCTGCTCGGCAATATCTGTCTCATGAGTGGAGATACAGCTAAGGAGCTGTCCGTTCGGAATACGGAGCCGCTCGGCTATATCTGTCTCATGAGTGGAGATACAGCTAAGGAGCTGTTCGTTCCGAATACGGAGCTGCTCGGCAATATCTGTCTCATGAGTGGAGATTCAGCTAAGGAGCTGTCCGTTCAGAATACGGAGCTGCTCGGTTATATCTGTCTCATGAGTGGAGATACAGCTAAAGGAGCTGTCCGTTCAGAATACTGAGCTGCTCGGCTATATCTGTCTCATGAGTGGAGATACAGCTAAGTAGCTGTCCGTTCAGAATACGGAGCTACTCAGCAATATCTGTCTCATGAGTGGAGATTCAGCTAAGGAGCTGTCCGTTCAGAATACGGAGCTGATCGGCTATATCTGTCTCATGAGTGGAGATACAGCTAAGGAGCTGTAGGTTCAGAATACGGAGCTGCTCGGCAATATCTGTCTCATGAGTGGAGATACAGCTAAGGAGCTGTCCGTTCAGAATACGGAGCTGCTCGGCAATATCTGTCTCATGAGTGGAGATTCAGCTAAGGAGCTGTCCGTTCAGAATAAGGAGCTGCTCGGCTATATCTGTCTCATGAGTGGAGATACAGCTAAGGAGCTGTCCGTTCAGAATACGGAGCTGCTCGGCTATATCTGTCTCATGAGTGGAGATACAGCTAAGTAGCTGTCCGTTCAGAATACAGAGCTGCTCGGCTATATCTGTCTCATGAGTGGAGATTCAGCTAAGGAGCTGTCCGTTCAGAATACGGAGCTGCTCGGCTATATCTGTCTCATGAGTGGAGATTCAGCTAAGGAGCTGTCCGTTCAGAAAACGGAGCTGCTCGGCTATATCTGTCTCATGAGTGGAGATACAGCTAAGTAGCTGTCCGTTCAGAATACGGAGCTGCTCGGCTATATCTGTCTCATGAGTGGAGATTCAGCTAAGGAGCTGTCCGTTCAGAATACGGAGCTGCTCGGCTATATCTGTCTCATGAGTGGAGATTCAGCTAAGGAGCTGTCCGTTCAGAAAACGGAGCTGCTCGGCTATATCTGTCTCATGAGTGGAGATTCAGCTAAGGAGCTGTCCGTTCAGAATACGGAGCTGCTCGTCTACATCTGTCTCATGAGTGGAGATACAGCTAAGGAGCTGTCCGTTCAGAATACGGAGCTGCTCGGCTATATCTGTCTCATGAGTGGAGATACAGCTAAGGAGCTGTCCGTTCAGAATACGGAGCTGCTCGGCTATATCTGTCTCATGAGTGGAGATACAGCTAAGTAGCTGTCCGTTCAGAAACGGAGCTGCTCGGCTATATCTGTCTCATGAGTGGAGATTCAGCTAAGGAGCTGTCTGTTCAGAATACGGAGCTGCTCGGCTATATCTGTCTCATGAGTGGAGATTCAGCTAAGGAGCTGTCCGTTCAGAAAACGGAGCTGCTCGGCTATATCTGTCTCATGAGTGGAGATACAGCTAAGTAGCTGTCCGTTCAGAATACGGAGCTGCTCGGCTATATCTGTCTCATGAGTGGAGATTCAGCTAAGGAGCTGTCCGTTCAGAATACGGAGCTGCTCGGCTATATCTGTCTCATGAGTGGAGATTCAGCTAAGGAGCTGTCCGTTCAGAAAACGGAGCTGCTCGGCTATATCTGTCTCATGAGTGGAGATTCAGCTAAGGAGCTGTCCGTTCAGAATACGGAGCTGCTCGTCTACATCTGTCTCATGAGTGGAGATACAGCAAAGTAGCTGTCCGTTCAGAATACGAAGCTGCTCGGCTATATCTGTCTCATGAGTGGAGATTCAGCTAAGGAGCTGTCCGTTCAGAATACGGAGCTGCTCGGCTATATCTGTCTCATGAGTGGAGATACAGCTAAGGAGCTGTCCGTTCAGAATACGGAGCTGCTCGGCTATATCTGTCTCATGAGTGGAGATACAGCTAAGTAGCTGTCCGTTCAGAATACGGAGGTGCTCGGCTATATCTGTCTCATGAGTGGAGATTCAGCTAAGGACCTGTCCGTTCAGAATACGGAGCTGCTCGTCTATATCTGTCTCATGAGTGGAGATACAGCTAAGGAGCTGTCCGTTCAGAATACGGAGCTGCTCGGCAATATCTGTCTCATGAGTGGAGATACAGCTAAGGAGCTGTCCGTTCGGAATACGGAGCTGCTCGGCTATATCTGTCTCATGAGTGGAGATACAGCTAAGGAGCTGTTCGTTCCGAATACGGAGCTGCTCGGCAATATCTGTCTCATGAGTGGAGATTCAGCTAAGGAGCTGTCCGTTCAGAATACGGAGCTGCTCGGTTATATCTGTCTCATGAGTGGAGATACAGCTAAGGAGCTGTCCGTTCAGAATACTGAGCTGCTCGGCTATATCTGTCTCATGAGTGGAGATACAGCTAAGTAGCTGTCCGTTCAGAATACGGAGCTACTCAGCAATATCTGTCTCATGAGTGGAGATTCAGCTAAGGAGCTGTCCGTTCAGAATACGGAGCTGATCGGCTATATCTGTCTCATGAGTGGAGATACAGCTAAGGAGCTGTAGGTTCAGAATACGGAGCTGCTCGGCAATATCTGTCTCATGAGTGGAGATACAGCTAAGGAGCTGTCCGTTCAGAATACGGAGCTGCTCGGCAATATCTGTCTCATGAGTGGAGATTCAGCTAAGGAGCTGTCCGTTCAGAATAAGGAGCTGCTCGGCTATATCTGTCTCATGAGTGGAGATACAGCTAAGGAGCTGTCCGTTCAGAATACGGAGCTGCTCGGCTATATCTGTCTCATGAGTGGAGATACAGCTAAGTAGCTGTCCGTTCAGAATACGGAGCTGCTCGGCTATATCTGTCTCATGAGTGGAGATTCAGCTAAGGAGCTGTCCGTTCAGAAAACGGAGCTGCTCGGCTATATCTGTCTCATGAGTGGAGATTCAGCTAAGGAGCTGTCCGTTCAGAATACGGAGCTGCTCGTCTACATCTGTCTCATGAGTGGAGATACAGCTAAGGTGCTGTCCGTTCAGAATACGGAGCTGCTCGGCTATATCTGTCTCATGAGTGGAGATACAGCTAAGGAGCTGTCCGTTTCAGAAAACGGAGCTGCTCGGCTATATCTGTCTCATGAGTGGAGATTCAGCTAAGGAGCTGTCCGTTCAGAATACGGAGCTGATCGGCTATATCTGTCTCATGAGTGGAGATACAGCTAAGGAGCTGTCCGTTCAGAAAACGGAGCTGCTCGGCAATATCTGTCTCAGGAGTGGAGATACAGCTAAGGAGCTGTCCGTTCAGAATACGGAGCTGCTCGGCAATATCTGTCTCATGAGTGGAGATTCAGCTAAGGAGCTGTCCGTTCAGAATAAGGAGCTGCTCGGCTATATCTGTCTCATGAGTGGAGATACAGCTAAGGAGCTGTCCGTTCAGAATACGGAGCTGCTCGGCTATATCTGTCTCATGAGTGGAGATTCAGCTAAGGAGCTGTCCGTTCAGAAAACAGAGCTGCTCGGCTATATCTGTCTCATGAGTGGAGATACAGCTAAGTAGCTGTCCGTTCAGAATACGGAGCTGCTCGGCTATATCTGTCTCATGAGTGGAGATTCAGCTAAGGAGCTGTCCGTTCAGAAAACAGAGCTGCTCGGCTATATCTGTCTCATGAGTGGAGATACAGCTAAGTAGCTGTCCGTTCAGAATACGGAGCTGCTCGGCTATATCTGTCTCATGAGTGGAGATTCAGCTAAGGAGCTGTCCGTTCAGAATACGGAGCTGCTCGGCTATATCTGTCTCATGAGTGGAGATTCAGCTAAGGAGCTGTCCGTTCAGAATACGGAGCTGCTCGGCTATATCTGTCTCATGAGTGGAGATTCAGCTAAGGAGCTGTCCGTTCAGAATACGGAGCTGCTCGTCTATATCTGTCTCATGAGTGGAGATACAGCTAAGGAGCTGTCCGTTCAGAATACGGAGCTGCTCGGCTATATCTGTCTCATGAGTGGAGATACAGCTAAGGAGCTGTCCGTTCAGAATACGGAGCTGCTCGGCGATATCTGTCTCATGAGTGGAGATTTAGCTAAGGAGCTGTCCGTTCAGAATACGGAGCTGCTCGGTTATATCTGTCTCATGAGTGGAGATACAGCTAAGGAGCTGTCCGTTCAGAATACGGAGCTGCTCGGCTATATCTGTCTCATGAGTGGAGATACAAAGTAGCTGTCCGTTCAGAATACGGAGCTGCTCGGCTATATCTGTCTCATGAGTGGAGATTCAGCTAAGGAGCTGTCCGTTCAGAATACGGAGCTGCTCGGCTATATCTGTCTCATGAGTGGAGATACAGCTAAGGAGCTGTCCGTTCAGAAACGGAGCTGCTCGGCTATATCTGTCTCATGAGTGGAGATACAGCTAAGTAGCTGTCCGTTCAGAATACGGAGGTGCTCGGCTATATCTGTCTCATGAGTGGAGATTCAGCTAAGGAGCTGTCCGTTCAGAATACGGAGCTGCTCGTCTATATCTGTCTCATGAGTGGAGATACAGCTAAGGAGCTGTCCGTTCAGAATACAGAGCTGCTCGGCAATATCTGTCTCATGAGTGGAGATACAGCTAAGGAGCTGTCCGTTCAGAATACGGAGCTGCTCGGCTATATCTGTCTCATGAGTGGAGATACAGCTAAGGAGAGATACGGAGCTGCTCGGCAATATCTGTCTCATGAGTGGAGAGCTGAGCTGTCCGTTCAGAATACGGAGCTGCTCGGCAATATCTGTCTCAGGAGTGGAGATACAGCTAAGGAGCTGTCCGTTCAGAATACGGAGCTGCTCGGCAATATCTGTCTCATGAGTGGAGATTCAGCTAAGGAGCTGTCCGTTCAGAATAAGGAGCTGCTCGGCTATATCTGTCTCATGAGTGGAGATACAGCTAAGGAGCTGTCCGTTCAGAATACGGAGCTGCTCGGCTATATCTGTCTCATGAGTGGAGATTCAGCTAAGGAGCTGTCCGTTCAGAAACAGAGCTGCTCGGCTATATCTGTCTCATGAGTGGAGATACAGCTAAGTAGCTGTCCGTTCAGAATACGGAGCTGCTCGGCTATATCTGTCTCATGAGTGGAGATTCAGCTAAGGAGCTGTCCGTTCAGAAAACAGAGCTGCTCGGCTATATCTGTCTCATGAGTGGAGATACAGCTAAGTAGCTGTCCGTTCAGAATACGGAGCTGCTCGGCTATATCTGTCTCATGAGTGGAGATTCAGCTAAGGAGCTGTCCGTTCAGAATACGGAGCTGCTCGGCTATATCTGTCTCATGAGTGGAGATTCAGCTAAGGAGCTGTCCGTTCTGAATACGGAGCTGCTCGGCTATATCTGTCTCATGAGTGGAGATTCAGCTAAGGAGCTGTCCGTTCAGAATACGGAGCTGCTCGTCTATATCTGTCTCATGAGTGGAGATACAGCTAAGGAGCTGTCCGTTCAGAATACGGAGCTGCTCGGCTATATCTGTCTCATGAGTGGAGATACAGCTAAGGAGCTGTCCGTTCAGAATACGGAGCTGCTCGGCTATATCTGTCTCATGAGTGGAGATTTAGCTAAGGAGCTGTCCGTTCAGAATACGGAGCTGCTCGTCTATATCTGTCTCATGAGTGGAGATACAGCTAAGGAGCTGTCTGTTCAGAAAAAGGGAGCTGCTCGGCTATATCTGTCTCATGAGTGGAGATTCAGCTAAGGAGCTGTCCGTTCAGAATACGGAGCTGCTCGTCTATATCTGTCTCATGAGTGGAGATACAGCTAAGGAGCTGTCCGTTCAGAATACGGAGCTGCTCGGCTATATCTGTCTCATGAGTGGAGATACAGCTAAGGAGCTGTCCGTTCAGAATACGGAGCTGCTCGGCTATATCTGTCTCATGAGTGGATATTCAGCTAAGGAGCTGTCCGTTCAGAATACGGAGCTGCTCGGCAATATCTGTCTCATGAGTGGAGATTCAGCTAAGGAGCTGTCCGTTCAGAATACGGAGCTGCTCGGTTATATCTGTCTCATGAGTGGAGATACAGCTAAGGAGCTGTCCGTTCAGAATACTGAGCTGCTCGGCTATATCTGTCTCATGAGTGGAGATACAGCTAAGTAGCTGTCCGTTCAGAATACGGAGCTGCTCAGCAATATCTGTCTCATGAGTGGAGATTCAGCTAAGGAGCTGTCCGTTCAGAATACGGAGCTGATCGGCTATATCTGTCTCATGAGTGGAGATACAGCTAAGGAGCTGTCCGTTCAGAATACGGAGCTGCTCGGCAATATCTGTCTCATGAGTGGAGATTCAGCTAAGGAGCTGTCCGTTCAGAATAAGGAGCTGCTCGGTTATATCTGTCTCATGAGTGGAGATACAGCTAAGGAGCTGTCCGTTCAGAATACGGAGCTGCTCGGCTATATCTGTCTCATGAGTGGAGATTCAGCTAAGGAGCTGTCCGTTCAGAATACAGAGCTGCTCGGCAATATCTGTCTCATGAGTGGAGATACAGCTAAGGAGCTGTCCGTTCGGAATACGGAGCCGCTCGGCTATATCTGTCTCATGAGTGGAGATACAGCTAAGGAGCTGTTCGTTCCGAATACGGAGCTGCTCGGCAATATCTGTCTCATGAGTGGAGATACAGCTAAGGAGCTGTCCGTTCAGAATACGGAGCTGCTCGGCAATATCTGTCTCAGGAGTGGAGATACAGCTAAGGAGCTGTCCGTTCAGAATACGGAGCTGCTCGGCAATATCTGTCTCATGAGTGGAGATTCAGCTAAGGAGCTGTCCGTTCAGAATAAGGAGCTGCTCGGCTATATCTGTCTCATGAGTGGAGATACAGCTAAGGAGCTGTCCGTTCAGAATACGGAGCTGCTCGGCTATATCTGTCTCATGAGTGGAGATTCAGCTAAGGAGCTGTCCGTTCAGAAAACAGAGCTGCTCGGCTATATCTGTCTCATGAGTGGAGATACAGCTAAGTAGCTGTCCGTTCAGAATACGGAGCTGCTCGGCTATATCTGTCTCATGAGTGGAGATTCAGCTAAGGAGCTGTCCGTTCAGAAAACAGAGCTGCTCGGCTATATCTGTCTCATGAGTGGAGATACAGCTAAGTAGCTGTCCGTTCAGAATACGGAGCTGCTCGGCTATATCTGTCTCATGAGTGGAGATTCAGCTAAGGAGCTGTCCGTTCAGAATACGGAGCTGCTCGGCTATATCTGTCTCATGAGTGGAGATTCAGCTAAGGAGCTGTCCGTTCAGAATACGGAGCTGCTCGGCTATATCTGTCTCATGAGTGGAGATTCAGCTAAGGAGCTGTCCGTTCAGAATACGGAGCTGCTCGTCTATATCTGTCTCATGAGTGGAGATACAGCTAAGGAGCTGTCCGTTCAGAATACGGAGCTGCTCGGCTATATCTGTCTCATGAGTGGAGATACAGCTAAGGAGCTGTCCGTTCAGAATACGGAGCTGCTCGGCTATATCTGTCTCATGAGTGGAGATTTAGCTAAGGAGCTGTCCGTTCAGAATACGGAGCTGCTCGGCTATATCTGTCTCATGAGTGGAGATACAGCTAAGGAGCTGTCTGTTCAGAAAAAGGGAGCTGCTCGGCTATATCTGTCTCATGAGTGGAGATTCAGCTAAGGAGCTGTCCGTTCAGGCGGAGCTGCTCGTCTATATCTGTCTCATGAGTGGAGATACAGCTAAGGAGCTGTCCGTTCAGAATACGGAGCTGCTCGGCTATATCTGTCTCATGAGTGGAGATACAGCTAAGGAGCTGTCCGTTCAGAATACGGAGCTGCTCGGCTATATCTGTCTCATGAGTGGATATTCAGCTAAGGAGCTGTCCGTTCAGAATACGGAGCTGCTCGGCAATATCTGTCTCATGAGTGGAGATTCAGCTAAGGAGCTGTCCGTTCAGAATACGGAGCTGCTCGGTTATATCTGTCTCATGAGTGGAGATACAGCTAAGGAGCTGTCCGTTCAGAATACTGAGCTGCTCGGCTATATCTGTCTCATGAGTGGAGATACAGCTAAGTAGCTGTCCGTTCAGAATACGGAGCTGCTCAAAAATATCTGTCTCATGAGTGGAGATACAGCTAAGGAGCTGTCCGTTCAGAATACGGAGCTGCTCGGCAATATCTGTCTCATGAGTGGAGATTCAGCTAAGGAGCTGTCCGTTCAGAATACGGAGCTGCTCAGCAATATCTGTCTCATGAGTGGAGATTCAGCTAAGGAGCTGTCCGTTCAGAATACGGAGCTGATCGGCTATATCTGTCTCATGAGTGGAGATACAGCTAAGGAGCTGTCCGTTCAGAATACGGAGCTGCTCGGCAATATCTGTCTCATGAGTGGAGATACAGCTAAGGAGCTGTCCGTTCAGAATACGGAGCTGCTCGGCTATATCTGTCTCATGAGTGGAGATACAGCAAAGTAGCTGTCCGTTCAGAATACGAAGCTGCTCGGCTATATCTGTCTCATGAGTGGAGATTCAGCTAAGGAGCTGTCCGTTCAGAATACGGAGCTGCTCGGCTATATCTGTCTCATGAGTGGAGATACAGCTAAGGAGCTGTCCGTTCAGAATACGGAGCTGCTCGGCTATATCTGTCTCATGAGTGGAGATCAGCTGAGTGTTCTTTATACGGAGCTACTCAGCAATATCTGTCTCATGAGTGGAGATTCAGCTAAGGAGCTGTCCGTTCAGAATACGGAGCTGATCGGCTATATCTGTCTCATGAGTGGAGATACAGCTAAGGAGCTGTCCGTTCAGAATACGGAGCTGCTCGGCAATATCTGTCTCATGAGTGGAGATACAGCTAAGGAGCTGTCCGTTCAGAATACGGAGCTGCTCGGCAATATCTGTCTCATGAGTGGAGATTCAGCTAAGGAGCTGTCCGTTCAGAATAAGGAGCTGCTCGGCTATATCTGTCTCATGAGTGGAGATACAGCTAAGGAGCTGTCCGTTCAGAATACGGAGCTGATCGGCTATATCTGTCTCATGAGTGGAGATTCAGCTAAGGAGCTGTCCGTTCAGAATACGGAGCTGCTCGGCTATATCTGTCTTATGAGTGGAGATTCAGCTAAGGAGCTGTCCGTTCAGAATACGGAGCTGCTCGGTTATATCTGTCTCATGAGTGGAGATACAGCTAAGGAGCTGTCCGTTCAGAATACTGAGCTGCTCGGCTATATCTGTCTCATGAGTGGAGATACAGCTAAGTAGCTGTCCGTTCAGAATACGGAGCTGCTCAGCAATATCTGTCTCATGAGTGGAGATTCAGCTAAGGAGCTGTCCGTTCAGAATACGGAGCTGATCGGCTATATCTGTCTCATGAGTGGAGATACAGCTAAGGAGCTGTCCGTTCAGAATACGGAGCTGCTCGGCTATAGCTGTCTCATGAGTGGGGATACAGCTAAGGAGCTGTCCGTTCAGAATACGGAGCTGCTCGGCTATATCTGTCTCATGAGTGGAGATTCAGCTAAGGAGCTGTCCGTTCAAAATAAGGAGCTGCTCGGCTATATCTGTCTCATGAGTGGAGATACAGCTAAGGAGCTATCCCGTTCAGAATACGGAGCTGCTCGGCTATATCTGTCTCATGAGTGGAGATACAGCTAAGGAGCTGTCCGTTCAGAATACTGAGCTGCTCGGCTATATCTGACTCATGACTGGAGATACAGCTAAGTAGCTGTCCGTTCAGAATATGGAGCTGCTCGGCTATATCTGTCTCATGAGTGGAGATACAGCTAAGGAGCTGTCCGTTCAGAATACGGAGCTGCTCGGCTATATCTGTCTCATGAGTGGAGATACAGCTAAGGAGCTGTCCGTTCAGAATACGGAGCTGCTCGGCAATATCTGTCTCATGAGTGGAGATTCAGCTAAGGAGCTGTCCGTTCAGAATACGGAGCTGCTCGGCAATATCTGTCTCATGAGTGGAGATTCAGCTAAGGAGCTGTCCGTTCCGAATAAGGAGCTGCTCGGCTATATCTGTCTCATGAGTGGAGATACAGCTAAGGAGCTGTCCGTTCAGAATACGGAGCTGCTCGGCTATATCTGTCTCATGAGTGGAGATACAGCAAAGTAGCTGTCCGTTCAGAATACGGAGCTGCTCGGCTATATCTGTCTCATGAGTGGAGATTCAGCTAAGGAGCTGGCCGTTCAGAATACGGAGCTGCTCGGCTATATCTGTCTCATGAGTGGAGGTACAGCTAAGTAGCTGTCCGTTCAGAATACGAAGCTGCTCGGCTATATCTGTCTCATGAGTGGAGATTCAGCTAAGGAGCTGTCCGTTCAGAATACGGAGCTGCTCGGCTATATCTGTCTCATGACTGGAGATACAGCTAAGGAGCTGTCCGTTCAGAATACGGAGCTGCTCGGCTATATCTGTCTCATGAGTGGAGATACAGCTAAGGAGCTGTCCGTTCAGAATACGGAGCTGCTCGGCTATATCTCTCTCATGAGTGGAGATTCAGCTAAGGAGCTGTCCGTTCAGAATACGGAGCTGCTCGGCTATATCTGTCTCATGAGTGGAGATTCAGCTAAGGAGCTGTCCGTTCAGAATACGGAGCTGCTCGGCTATATCTGTCTCATGAGTGGAGATTCAGCTAAGGAGCTGTCCGTTCAGAATACGGAGCTGCTCGTCTATATCTGTCTCATGAGTGGAGATACAGCTAAGGAGCTGTCCGTTCAGAATACGGAGCTGCTCGGCTATATCTGTCTCATGAGTGGAGATACAGCTAAGGAGCTGTCCGTTCAGAATACGGAGCTGCTCGGCGATATCTGTCTCATGAGTGGAGATTTAGCTAAGGAGCTGTCCGTTCAGAATACGGATCGGTTATATCTGTCTCATGAGTGGAGATACAGCTAAGGAGCTGTCCGTTCAGAATACGGAGCTGCTCGGCTATATCTGTCTCATGAGTGGAGATACAGCAAAGTAGCTGTCCGTTCAGAATACGAGCTGCTCGGCTATATCTGTCTCATGAGTGGAGATTCAGCTAAGGAGCTGTCCGTTCAGAATACGGAGCTGCTCGGCTATATCTGTCTCATGAGTGGAGATTCAGCTAAGGAGCTGTCCGTTCGGAATACGGAGCCGCTCGGCTATATCTGTCTCATGAGTGGAGATACAGCTAAGGAGCTAAGGAGCTGCTCGGCAATATCTGTCTCATGAGTGGAGATACATAAGGAGCTGTCCGTTCAGAATACGGAGCTGTCTCAATATCTGTCTCAGGAGTGGAGATTCAGCTAAGGAGCTGTCCGTTCAGAAAACAGAGCTGCTCGGCTATATCTGTCTCATGAGTGGAGATACAGCTAAGTAGCTGTCCGTTCAGAATACGGAGCTGCTCGGCTATATCTGTCTCATGAGTGGAGATTCAGCTAAGGAGCTGTCCGTTCAGAATACGGAGCTGCTCGGCTATATCTGTCTCATGAGTGGAGATTCAGCTAAGGAGCTGTCCGTTCAGAATACGGAGCTGCTCGGCTATATCTGTCTCATGAGTGGAGATTCAGCTAAGGAGCTGTCCGTTCAGAATACGGAGCTGCTCGTCTATATCTGTCTCATGAGTGGAGATACAGCTAAGGAGCTGTCCGTTCAGAATACGGAGCTGCTCGGCTATATCTGTCTCATGAGTGGAGATTTAGCTAAGGAGCTGTCCGTTCAGAATACGGAGCTGCTCGTCTATATCTGTCTCATGAGTGGAGATACAGCTAAGGAGCTGTCTGTTCAGAAAAAGGGAGCTGCTCGGCTATATCTGTCTCATGAGTGGAGATTCAGCTAAGGAGCTGTCCGTTCAGAATACGGAGCTGCTCGGTCTATATCTGTCTCATGAGTGGAGATACAGCTAAGGAGCTGTCCGTTCAGAATACGGAGCTGCTCGGCTATATCTGTCTCATGAGTGGAGATACAGCTAAGGAGCTGTCCGTTCAGAATACGGAGCTGCTCGGCTATATCTGTCTCATGAGTGGATATTCAGCTAAGGAGCTGTCCGTTCAGAATACGGAGCTGCTCGGCAATATCTGTCTCATGAGTGGAGATTCAGCTAAGGAGCTGTCCGTTCAGAATACGGAGCTGCTCGGTTATATCTGTCTCATGAGTGGAGATACAGCTAAGGAGCTGTCCGTTCAGAATACTGAGCTGCTCGGCTATATCTGTCTCATGAGTGGAGATACAGCTAAGTAGCTGTCCGTTCAGAATACGGAGCTGCTCAGCAATATCTGTCTCATGAGTGGAGATTCAGCTAAGGAGCTGTCCGTTCAGAATACGGAGCTGATCGGCTATATCTGTCTCATGAGTGGAGATACAGCTAAGGAGCTGTCCGTTCAGAATACGGAGCTGCTCGGCAATATCTGTCTCATGAGTGGAGATTCAGCTAAGGAGCTGTCCGTTCAGAATAAGGAGCTGCTCGGTTATATCTGTCTCATGAGTGGAGATACAGCTAAGGAGCTGTCCGTTCAGAATACGGAGCTGCTCGGCTATATCTGTCTCATGAGTGGAGATACAGCAAAGTAGCTGTCCGTTCAGAATACGGAGCTGCTCGGCTATATCTGTCTCATGAGTGGAGATTCAGCTAAGGAGCTGTCCGTTCAGAATACGGAGCTGCTCGGCTATATCTGTCTCATGAGTGGAGATTCAGCTAAGGAGCTGTCCGTTCAGAATACGGAGCTGCTCGGCTATATCTGTCTCATGAGTGGAGATTCAGCTAAGGAGCTGTCCGTTCAGAATACGGAGCTGCTCGGCTATATCTGTCTCATGAGTGGAGATACAGCTAAGGAGCTGTCCGTTCAGAATACGGAGCTGCTCGGCTATATCTGTCTCATGAGTGGATATTCAGCTAAGGAGCTGTCCGTTCAGAATACGGAGCTGCTCGGCAATATCTGTCTCATGAGTGGAGATTCAGCTAAGGAGCTGTCCGTTCAGAATACGGAGCTGCTCGGTTATATCTGTCTCATGAGTGGAGATACAGCTAAGGAGCTGTCCGTTCAGAATACTGAGCTGCTCGGCTATATCTGTCTCATGAGTGGAGATACAGCTAAGTAGCTGTCCGTTCAGAATACGGAGCTGCTCAGCAATATCTGTCTCATGAGTGGAGATTCAGCTAAGGAGCTGTCCGTTCAGAATACGGAGCTGATCGGCTATATCTGTCTCATGAGTGGAGATACAGCTAAGGAGCTGTCCGTTCAGAATACGGAGCTGCTCGGCAATATCTGTCTCATGAGTGGAGATTCAGCTAAGGAGCTGTCCGTTCAGAATAAGGAGCTGCTCGGTTATATCTGTCTCATGAGTGGAGATACAGCTAAGGAGCTGTCCGTTCAGAATACGGAGCTGCTCGGCTATATCTGTCTCATGAGTGGAGATACAGCAAAGTAGCTGTCCGTTCAGAATACGAGCTGCTCGGCTATATCTGTCTCATGAGTGGAGATTCAGCTAAGGAGCTGTCCGTTCAGAATACGGAGCTGCTCGGCTATATCTGTCTCATGAGTGGAGATACAGCTAAGGAGCTGTCCGTTCAGAATACGGAGCTGCTCGGCTATATCTGTCTCATGAGTGGAGATACAGCTAAGTAGCTGTCCGTTCAGAATACGGAGGTGCTCGGCTATATCTGTCTCATGAGTGGAGATTCAGCTAAGGACCTGTCCGTTCAGAATACGGAGCTGCTCGTCTATATCTGTCTCATGAGTGGAGATACAGCTAAGGAGCTGTGGATACGGAGCTGCTCGGCTATATCTGTCTCATGAGTGGAGATACAGCTAAGGAGCTGTCCGTTCAGAATACGGAGCTGCTCGGCAATATCTGTCTCATGAGTGGAGATTCAGCTAAGGAGCTGTCCGTTCAGAATAAGGAGCTGCTCGGTTATATCTGTCTCATGAGTGGAGATACAGCTAAGGAGCTGTCCGTTCAGAATACGGAGCTGCTCGGCTATATCTGTCTCATGAGTGGAGATACAGCAAAGTAGCTGTCCGTTCAGAATACGAAGCTGCTCGGCTATATCTGTCTCATGAGTGGAGATTCAGCTAAGGAGCTGTCCGTTCAGAATACGGAGCTGCTCGGCTATATCTGTCTCATGAGTGGAGATACAGCTAAGGAGCTGTCCGTTCAGAATACGGAGCTGCTCGGCTATATCTGTCTCATGAGTGGAGATACAGCTAAGTAGCTGTCCGTTCAGAATACGGAGGTGCTCGGCTATATCTGTCTCATGAGTGGAGATTCAGCTAAGGACCTGTCCGTTCAGAATACGGAGCTGCTCGTCTATATCTGTCTCATGAGTGGAGATACAGCTAAGGAGCTGTCTGTTCAGAATACGGAGCTGCTCGGCTATATCTGTCTCATGAGTGGAGATACAGCTAAGGAGCTGTCCGTTCGGAATACGGAGCTGCTCGGCTATATCTGTCTCATGAGTGGAGATACAGCTAAGGAGCTGTCCGTTCTTTATACGGAGCTACTCAGCAATATCTGTCTCATGAGTGGAGATTCAGCTAAGGAGCTGTCCGTTCAGAATACGGAGCTGATCGGCTATATCTGTCTCATGAGTGGAGATACAGCTAAGGAGCTGTCCGTTCAGAATACGGAGCTGCTCGGCAATATCTGTCTCATGAGTGGAGATACAGCTAAGGAGCTGTCCATTCAGAATAAGGAGCTGATCGGCTATATCTGTCTCATGAGTGGAGATAATGCTAAGTAGCTGTCCGTTCAGAATACGGAGCGGCTCGGCTATATCTGTCTCATGAGTGGAGATTCAGCTAAGGAGCTGTCCGTTCAGAATCCGGAGCTGCTCGGCTATATCTGTCTCATGAGTGGAGATTCAGCTAAGGAGCTGTCCGTTCAGAAAACGGAGCTGCTCGGTCTCATGAGTGGAGATACAGCTAAGTAGCTGTCCGTTCAGAATACGGAGCTGCTCGGCTATATCTGTCTCATGAGTGGAGATTCAGCTAAGGAGCTGTCCGTTCAGAATACGGAGCTGCTCGGCTATATCTGTCTCATGAGTGGAGATTCAGCTAAGGAGCTGTCCGTTCAGAAAACGGAGCTGCTCGGCTATATCTGTCTCATGAGTGGAGATTCAGCTAAGGAGCTGTCCGTTCAGAATACGGAGCTGCTCGTCTATATCTGTCTCATGAGTGGAGATACAGCTAAGGAGCTGTCCGTTCAGAATACGGAGCTGCTCGGCTATATCTGTCTCATGAGTGGAGATACAGCTAAGGAGCTGTCCGTTCAGAATACGGAGCTGCTCGGCTATATCTGTCTCATGAGTGGAGATTCAGCTAAGGAGCTGTCCGTTCAGAATACGGAGCTGCTCGGCTATATCTGTCTTATGAGTGGAGATTCAGCTAAGGAGCTGTCCGTTCAGAATACGGAGCTGCTCGGTTATATCTGTCTCATGAGTGGAGATACAGCTAAGGAGCTGTCCGTTCAGAATACGGAGCTACTCAGCAATATCTGTCTCATGAGTGGAGATTCAGCTAAGGAGCTGTCCGTTCAGAATACGGAGCTGATCGGCTATATCTGTCTCATGAGTGGAGATACAGCTAAGGAGCTGTCCGTTCAGAATACGGAGCTGCTCGGCAATATCTGTCTCATGAGTGGAGATACAGCTAAGGAGCTGTCCGTTCAGAATAAGGAGCTGATCGGCTATATCTGTCTCATGAGTGGAGATAATGCTAAGTAGCTGTCCGTTCAGAATACGGAGCGGCTCGGCTATATCTGTCTCATGAGTGGAGATTCAGCTAAGGAGCTGTCCGTTCAGAATTCGGAGCTGCTCGGCTATATCTGTCTCATGAGTGGAGATTCAGCTAAGGAGCTGTCCGTTCAGAAAACGTAGCTGCTCGGCTATATCTCTCATGAGTGGAGATACAGCTAAGTAGCTGTCCTCAGAATACGGAGCTGCTCGGCTATATCTGTCTCATGAGTGGAGATTCAGCTAAGGAGCTGTCCGTTCAGAAAGGAGCTGTCGGCTATATCTGTCTCATGAGTGGAGATTCAGCTAAGGAGCTGTCCGTTCAGAAAACGGAGCTGCTCGGCTATATCTGTCTCATGAGTGGAGATTCAGCTAAGGAGCTGTCCGTTCAGAATACGGAGCTGCTCGGCTATATCTGTCTCATGAGTGGAGATACAGCTAAGGAGCTGTCCGTTCAGAATACGGAGCTGCTCGGCTATATCTGTCTCATGAGTGGAGATTCAGCTAAGGAGCTGTCCGTTCAGAATACGGAGCTGCTCGGCTATATCTGTCTCATGAGTGGAGATTCAGCTAAGGAGCTGTCCGTTCAGAATACGGAGCTGTCGGTTATATCTGTCTCATGAGTGGAGATACAGCTAAGGAGCTGTCCGTTCAGGAGCTGCTCGGCTATATCTGTCTCATGAGTGGAGATACAGCTAAGGAGCTGTCCGTTCAGAATACGGAGCTGCTCAGCAATATCTGTCTCATGAGTGGAGATTCAGCTAAGGAGCTGTCCGTTCAGAATACGGAGCTGATCGGCTATATCTGTCTCATGAGTGGAGATACAGCTAAGGAGCTGTCCGTTCAGAATACGGAGCTGCTCGGCTATAGCTGTCTCATGAGTGGGGATACAGCTAAGGAGCTGTCCGTTCAGAATACGGAGCTGCTCGGCTATATCTGTCTCATGAGTGGAGATTCAGCTAAGGAGCTGTCCGTTCAGAATACGGAGCTGCTCGGCTATATCTGTCTCATGAGTGGAGATACAGCTAAGGAGCTGTCCGTTCAGAATACGGAGCTGCTCGGCTATATCTGTCTCATGAGTGGAGATACAGCAAAGTAGCTGTCCGTTCAGAATACGGAGCTGCTCGGCTATATCTGTCTCATGATTGGAGATTCAGCTAAGGAGCTGGCCGTTCAGAATACGGAGCTGCTCGGCTATATCTGTCTCATGAGTGGAGGTACAGCTAAGTAGCTGTCCGTTCAGAATACTGAAGCTGCTCGGCTATATCTGTCTCATGAGTGGAGATTCAGCTAAGGAGCTGTCCGTTCAGAATACGGAGCTGCTCGGCTATATCTGTCTCATGACTGGAGATACAGCTAAGGAGCTGTCCGTTCAGAATACGGAGCTGCTCGGCTATATCTGTCTCATGAGTGGAGATACAGCTAAGGAGCTGTCCGTTCAGAATACGGAGCTGCTCGGCTATATCTGTCTCATGAGTGGAGATTCAGCTAAGGAGCTGTCCGTTCAGAATACGGAGCTGCTCGGCTATATCTGTCTCATGAGTGGAGATTCAGCTAAGGAGCTGTCCGTTCAGAATACGGAGCTGCTCGGCTATATCTGTCTCATGAGTGGAGATTCAGCTAAGGAGCTGTCCGTTCAGAATACGGAGCTGCTCGGCTATATCTGTCTCATGAGTGGAGATTCAGCTAAGGAGCTGTCCGTTCGGAATACTGAGCTGCTCGGCTATATCTGTCTCATGAGTGGAGATACAGCTAAGGAGCTGTCCGTTCGGAATACGGAGCTGCTCGGCTATATCTGTCTCATGAGTGGAGATACAGCTAAGGAGCTGTCCGTTCGGAATACGGAGCTGCTCGGCTATATCTGTCTCATGAGTGGAGATACAGCTAAGGAGCTGTCCGTTCGGAATTCGGAGCTGCTCGGCTATATCTGTCTCATGAGTGGAGATACAGCTAAGGAGCTGTCCGTTCGGAATACGGAGCTGCTCGGCTATATCTGTCTCATGAGTGGAGATACAGCTAAGGAGCTGTCCGTTCGGAATACGGAGCTGCTCGGCTATATCTTGTCTCATGAGTGGAGATACAACTAAGGAGCTGTCTACAGCCCCATTGACCCACTCCACTACATCCCCATTGATGTTAATGGGGGCCTGGTAGCCTTCCTTTTCCTGTAGTCCACGATCAGCTCCTTTGTCTTGCTCACATTGAGGGAGAGGTTGTTGTCCTGGCACCACACAGCCAGGTCTATGACCCCCTCCCTATAGACTGTCTCATCGTTGTCGGTGGTCAGGCCTACCACTGTTGTGTCGTCAGCAAACTTAATGATGGTGTTGGAGTCGTGTTTTTCCATGCAGTCGTGGGGAGTACAGGAAGGGAATAAGTACACACCCATGAGGGTCCCCAGTCTTGAGGATCAGCGTGGCAGATGTGTTGTTGCCTACCCTTACCACCTGGGGGCGGCTCTTCAGGAAGTCCAGGATCAAGTTGGAGAGTGAAGTGTTTAGTGCCAGGGTCCTTAGCTTTGTGACGAGCTTCGTGGGGACTATGGTGTTAGAGAATTTGTTATATTGTTAATGTGTATTTGTTTATTCAATGTTAAATTCAATGTTTGAATATTGCCGAGAACATATCATTTACTGTCCTTTTTCACTCCCTTTAGCAACCATGGCTGAACTAAATTCGGGAAAATAAATGATTGGTTCCTCTGAAACTCCTGACTCCTGTGTGAATTGTGTAACTCTATTTGAACTGCAAACTTCCACTTCAAATGGTCCTGCAGGCAGTATAGAGTGAGCAATCATACAGTGACCTATGGAGATCAGGAGTTCAGAACCCAATAATGTGCTTCAAAGTACCATGGACATGGCTGAATGGACATGGCCTTTCCTTTGTCAGTATACCATTATGCAAAGTTCACCCCCTCCCTACTGCCAGCTTGTCTCACCTAGCACATGGGGGACTCCAACAGCAGGTGGTTCATCCTAAGAGGGATAGAGCCCCCCCCCCCCACTGCTTCAGAATCCCATACTGAACAAACCTACAGTGCAACAAGTAAAAAGTATTTTATCATTTGGGCAAAAGTCAGTCCTCCATCCTCTCTCCTCCGTCCTCTCTATTCCATGACCCGGAAACCGATAAGTGGTTGAATGGTTGGGGAGTCTGAACGGACTTTCTTCCCCTCCTTGATAGAGTCCTTTTGGGAAGGAAGCGCAAATCTATCCTACAGCAGAAAAGTTTTGATATCTGCCACATCGCCTTTGAATGAGATGTTATATTGTTGGAGGAGAAAAGCATACACACATTTAAAAACTACATGCTACTTATCCTTTTGTCTATAAAATGTCTCGCACAACTAACTTCATTTGTTTTGGTCACTTTTCACATTTATTTTGGGATCCACCCCTCTAAACATAATTTGCCTGATGATGCATGAGTGGAACGATAGCTTCTTATTTAACACAAGCGCATTTTCGTCCATGTTCACTCTCCTCGCACCCTCTCCTCTATTAGAGCGAGGACGGCACCCTCTCCTCTATTAGAGCGAGGACGGATGAGAGAGGACGCAGGAGTTAATCTAATTGTAAAAAGACCTAGGACTTCAAGTGCAAGAGCAGACCTCAGTCACAAGAACAGTAGACATTCTCACTGAATGACCTACAAACCAGTACGGTCGAGTAGAAACAAAGGACAGATAAAGTTGAGGATCTGAAAATACAAATGGAGGAGGAGGGTGCATAATGCCTTCAGGTGGATGCTCAAGCCAAAGCAGCTTAAAGGGTAAAGAAAAGAGCAACAAGGGGAGAGAAGGGATTGCTAGGAGAATAAACCTTGACTAAATCTCTGCCAAGCAGAACTTGACCTCTTGTCAGCTGAGCTTGTTTGCAGCTCCATTCATCAGAACCTCTTGGAGGATGAAGCAGCCACTCCTAGACTGTCCACATATAAATCTAGCTCTCCAGCTAGGCCCTCACTAACCCCTCTCACTAGATCCTGCTCAAGATGCTAGGCTAACTCATCCTCAACCTCTGCTAGCCAGTAGCCATGCTATGCTAGCCCCTCTCCAACAACTGCTAGCCCTTGGCCATTCTACGCTAGCTCCCCAACCTATAATAGCTCCAGTTGACAATGAGCTAGCTTCCTCCAACCTCTGCTAGCCCCTGGCCATGCTATGCCCGCCCAGCTGCAACTTCTGCTTGCCCCTGATATGTTATTTTAGCCCCTCTCCAACCTCTGCTGGCCCCTATGCTAGCTCCTCAACCTACAGTTGACAATGAGCTAGCTTCCCCTCAACTTCTGTTAGCCCCTGTCTATGTTATGCTAGTCCCTTTCCAACCTCTGCTAGCATCTGGTCATGCTATGCTAGCCCAGCTGCAACCTCTGCTTGCCCCTGATATGTTATGTTAGCCCTCTCCAACCTCTAGTGGCCCTTATGCTAGCTCCTCAACCTACAGTTGACAATGAGCTAGCTTCCCCTCAACTTCTGCTAGCCCCTGTCTATGTTATGCTAGTCCCTTTCCAACCTCTGCTAGCATCTGGTCATGCTATGCTAGCCCCTCTTCAACCTCTGCTAGCCCCTGTTCAATCCATGCAAGCATCTCAACCGCTAGTTCCAGGTCAACTGTGCTAGCTGTGCTGATAGCTATGCTATCTCCATAACCGTGGTGCCTATCCTTGGTATATGTTTGCAAATGCTATAACTGGAGCATACCTTGTACCCCCTGTTAATATACAAGCTGCCAATGTGTTAGCCCTTGTTATAGCATCAGCCAATGGGATACCAATGCCATCATTGCCAACCTTCAGAAGTGGAAGTGCGAGTGATTTTGTAATTCTGAAGATGTCTTTGGACAGTCTCCTGAATAATCATCCTCACCTCACTGAATAATATAAATACCAGGTCCTCTTGGATCATCTCCTGTTCCCAGGTGCCCACAAACTTGCCAATGCCGGTAGAAATTATGCCAGGCCCTACACTACTGTACTTCAATCCCTACAGGACAAATATGGCCAAACACGTCACTTGTCCAGAGTGAGATCGGAATTATCGTATGCCGTATGCCACCTGTCCTCCTGTGGATGTAGGTGCACAACATTTTATTCTTTGGCTCTGGTTGGGTCCACGAATGTCTTCTGCTCGGCGGAGGAACTAGTGATCTTCAGCACTGCTGCATAGAGATTTCAGAATTTGGTGTCCCGGCAGCGATGTAGGAGCCCCCTCCCCTCGTTAAAGGCTGACCTATTCTTCATGACTGCCGCCGTGTAATCCAGGTAAATGTGAATCTTCTTGTGGTTGATGGGAGCCGCTCGTGGTGCCTGACAGAGGACATCCTCCTTCTCCTGAAAGTAGAGGAATTTGACTACGACGGGTCTGAGCGGTTCCCCATTCTTCGGTTCAGACTGTAATCTTCTGTGCACACTCAAAGGTTGGGTCTTAATCGAGGCCTAGGATTTCCTGTAGGAGTTTATCTATGAACTGGGTAGCCCGCAATCTGCCTACGGTCTCAAGTCCCTCTCTCCCAATGAAAATGTTGTGTTGACCCCTGTGGCGAGAATGGCTATTTATACTCAGTGGATAGTGTCTCCACCTTAGCCAGCACAGTCTGTCCAGACTTAATGATAGTCTTGCCATTATCCCTTGGTCTGGGGCTCAGAGTCCATGTCAGTGTCCGGTGAGCCAGAGGCTTTAGTAGAGGCCTTCGCTTTTGTGACTCGGGGCAGTTGTTGTTTAGACATTTTATAATGAAAATGCCAAAAATTACTGCCAAATTAGTGAATTGCGTTTGATTCTGAATTAAATGTTATAACATTTACGTGGCAGGGGAGGTGTTGAAGTATTAATAGTAAATTGTTTGCCCAGGTAAGGAGCAACGAGAAAACACGTCTTCACATGTTGCTGCATACCTGTGCCTCAGAGCCGTTATTTTTAATGCATGGGAACCGTTAATAACTTTATTTTACAGTCAGGCATTTTTTACCAGTCCCATAAAAATCCTAATAAAGTGCCTTTAACGTTTGCTCTGGTCCAACGTTAAACCAACTCAGAAGTTCAAAGACATTCAAAGTTCCTTCATAGAAGCCGCTCCTCTGTAGGTATAATTCTGTAGACCTAATTCAGATAATGCATGCCACAACAAGATGCTCAGTACTTCAAGGCAAGCTTCCTCCATCCTCTCTCACCCTCACCTCACCCGCACAATTTCAGTTGCGCCCTACAAAGTAACTGGCAGCACAGTGTTTGTGTTTGTCTTTCATTATGATTAAACCATGCTGTTTTGGCAAAAATAAAAGTTTCTCTCAACGACTTTCTTAAGTACATTTAAGTACAGTTTAATTGAACAGTAAGGGCATGTTTCCACGTTAAAATATCTATATGTACAATAACAATATGTCTCCGCTCTCACTTTGACAATTAAACAGTTAAATGTACATTAAATGTTGTCACGGTTTTCTGTAGGTGAAAGAGAGTCGGACCAAAATGCAGTGTGTCTATTGCATCCATGTTTAATAAAACTGAAGAAACATGAATCAATACAAAAAACAATAAACGTAACGAAAACCGAAACAGCCTAATACTGGTGCAAACTAACACTCGACAGACCTAAGGACAAAAGGACAATCACCACAAAACCCAACACCAAACAGGCTACCTAAATATGGTTCCTAATCAGAGACAATGACTAACACCTGCCTCTGATTGAGAACCATATCAGGCCAAACACAGAAACAGGCAAACTAGACACACAACATAGAATGCCCACTCAGATCACACCCTGACCAAACAAAACATATAAACATATACAAATATACAAAGCAAACTATGGTCAGGGTGTGACAGTATCCCCCCCCCCCCAAGGTGCGGACTCCGGCCGCAGAACCTGAACCTATTGGGGAGGGTCTGGGTGGGCATCTGTCTGCGGAGGCGGCTCTGGTGCTGGACGTGGCCCCCACTTCACCATAGTCTTAGTCCGCCACCTTGTCCGCTTCCTTGGCCTCCTAACTACGGCGACCCTACTACATAACCCCACTGGACTGAGGGGCAGCTCGGGACAGAGGGGCAGCTCGGGACAGAGGGGAGCTTCGGGACTCCAGCAGCACCGGACTCTTCAGACTCCAGCAGCACCGGACAGGTGGGAGACTCCAGCAGCACAGGAGAGGAGAAGGCTCTGGCAGATCCTGGCTGGCTGGACTCAGCAGCACAGGAGGCGGATCTGGAAGAGTCTGGCTGACTGGCGGTTCTGGCAGATCCTGGCTGGCTGGCTGACTGGCGGTTTCTGGCAGATCCTGGCTGCTGGAAGAGCTCTGGCGTGGTTCTGGCAGATCCTGGCTTACTGGCGGATCTGGAAGAGTCTGGCTGACTGGCGGTTCTGGCAGATCCTGGCTGACTAGTGGATCTGGAAGGGTCTGGCTGACTGGTGGTTCTGGCAGATCCTGGCTGACTGACGGCTCTGGCTGCTCCATGCTGACTGACGGCTCTGGCTGATCCATGCAAACTGGCAGCTCTGGAGGCTTCTTGCAGACTGGCAGCTCTGGCGGCTTCTTGCAGACTGGCAGCTCTGGCTGCTCCATGCAGACTGGCAGCTCCTTGCAGACTGGCAGCTCTGGCTGCTCCATGCAGAATGGCAGCTCTGGCTGCTCCATGCAGACTGGCAGCTCTGGCTGCTCCATGCAGACTGGCAGCTCTGGCTGCGCTGAACAGGCAGGAGACTCCAGCAGCGCTGTAGAGGAGGAAGGCTCGGCAGCGCTAAACAGGCGGGAGACTCCGGCAGCGCTGGAGAGGCGAGGCGCACTGTAGGCCTGATGCGTGGTGCTGGCACTGGTGGTACTGGGCCGAGGACACGCACAGGAAGCCTGATGTGGGGAGCTGCCACTGGAGGGCTGGTGCGTAGAGTTGGTATTGGGTAGACCGGACTGTGCAGGCGCACTGGAGCTCTTGAGCACCGAGCCTGCCCAACCTTACCTGGTTGAATTCTCCCGGTCGCTCTGCCAGTGCGGCGAGGTGGAATAGCCCGCACTGGGCTATGCAGGCGATGCAGTATGACATTACACAGTACTTGCTTTGATAAAGTATTTATATGACAGTAGGTGTACTGTAATATGAAATACAGAATTTTACTTTTAAAAATGTTTTATTTATTTAACCTTTATTTAACTAGGCAAGTCAGTTAAGAACAAATTCTTATTTACAATGACAGCCTACCAAAAGGCAAAAGGCCTCCTGCGGGGACGTGGGTCTGGGATAAAAAAAAAATACAATATAAATATAGGACAAAACACACATCACAACAAGAGAGACAACACTACATAAAGAGAGACCTAGACGACAACATAGCAAGGCAGCAACACATGACAACACAGCATGGAAGCAATACAACATAACAACAACATGGTAGCAACACAACATGGTACAAACATTATTGGGCCAGACAAAAGCACAAAGGGCAAGAAGGTAGAGACAACAATACATAGCTAGCTACAACGAACTGAAAAGAGGAGCGACCCAGGGATGTGTGTGCTTTGGGGATCTTTAACAGAATGTGACTGGCAGAACGGATGTTGTATGTGGAGGATGAGGGCTGCAGTAGATATCTCAGATAGGGGGGAGTGAGGCCTAAAAGGGTTTTATAAACAAGCATCAAAAAGTGGGTCTTACGACAGGCACACAGAGATGACCAGGCTAAAGAGGAGTATAGAGTGCAGTGAATTGTCCTATAAGGAGCATTGGTGGCAAATCTGATGGCCGAATGGTGAAGAACATTGAGCTGCTCGAGAACACGCTTATCTAGCATGGGTAAAATGGTCATCTGAATCAGGATTAGTTTGGCAGCTGGGGTGAAAGTGGAGCGATTACGATAGATGAAACCAAGTCTAGATTTAACTTTAGCCTGCAGCTTTAATATGTGCTGAGAGAAGGACAGTGCACTGTCTAGCCATACTCCCAAGTACTTGTATGAGGTGACTACCTCAAGCTCGAAACCCTCAGAGGTAGTAATAACACCCGTGGGAAGAGGGGCATTCTTCTTACCAAATCGCATTACCTTTGTTTTGGAGGTGTTCAGAACAAGGCTAGGGGTAGAGAACGCTTGTTGGACACTAAGAACTTTTTGTTGTAGAGCATTTAACACAAAATCCGGGGAGGGGCTGACTGAGTATAAGACTGTATCATCTGCATATAAATGGATGAGAGAGCTTCCTACTGCCTGAGCTATGTTGTTGATGTAAATTGAGAAGGGCGTGGGGCCTAGGATCGAGCCTAGGGGTACTCCCTTGGCGACAGGAAGTGGCTGAGACAGCAGATTTTCTGACTTTATACACTGCACTCTTTGAGAGAGGTAGTTAACAAACCAGGCCAAAGACAGAGAAACCAATACTCCTTAGCCAGCCCACAAGAATGGAATGGTCTACCGTATCAAAAGCTTCGGCCAAGTCAACAACAATGGCAGCACAATATTGCTTAGAATCAAGGGCAATGGTGACATCAATGAGGACCTTTAAGGTTGCAGTGACACATCCATAACCTAAGCGGAAACCAGATTGCATACCCAAGAGAATACTATAGACATCAAGAAAGCCAGTCAGTTGATTATTGACAAGATTTTCCAACACTTTTGGTAAACAGGACAAAATAGACAGAGGCCTATAACAGTTAGGATCTGCTTGATCTCCCCCTTTAAATAAAGGATGAACTGTGGCTGCCTTCCAAGCAATGGGAACCTCCCCAGAAAGGAGAGACAGATTAAAAAGCCTGGAGATAGCCTTGGCGATGATAGGGGCAGCAACTTTAAAGAAGAAAGGGTCTAAACCATCTGACCCAGATGCTTTTTTGGTGTCAAGTTTAAGGAGCTCCTTTAGCACCCTTGACTCAATAACTGCCTGCAGGGAGAAACTTTGTAGCGGGGCAGGGGAAAAGAGGGAGAACATCGGGGATAGTTAAATTAAAAGGGGTGGGAGATGAGGAAATGATGGACGGGCAAGGAGGCATGGCTGAGTCAGATATGAATCCTGACCTAATGAAGTGGTGATTAAAGAGCTCAGCCATGTGCTTCCTGTCAGAAACAACCACATCATCAACATTAAGGGACATGGGCAGCTGTGAGGAGGAGGGTTTATTCTCCAGGTCTTTAACTGTTTTCCAGAACTTCTTGGGGTTAGACCCACAGTGAGAACTGCTCCTTAAAGTAACTAACTTTGGCCTTCCAGGATAGTCTGAGTGCACTTATTTCTCATTTGCAGAACAATAGCCAATCAGCCTTAGCATGCATTTGCCAAGTCTTTCACCATATGCAATTCTTGAGGTGGAGTAACTTTGCAAGATCCCGGTCAAACCAGGGGCTGAACCTGTTTTTATGGTGGCGTGTTTGTTAACAATACCACTGAAAATATCAAAAAAAAGAAGGTCCAAGCGTCTTCGACAGAGGAGCTGATTCTATACCATTTTACAGAGGCCAGTTCATGAAGGAAGGCTTGCTCATTAAAGTTTTTAGCAAGTGTCTACGACAAATCAGGACAGGTCGTTTCACTGAGCAACCATTATGAACACAGGCTGTAAAACAGTGATCACTAAGGTCATTACAGAAGACACCAGACTGATACCTATCAGGATCATTTGTGAAGATAACTTTGAGGAGAGTAGCTTTTTCTGGGTGTTTGGAGTCATACCTTATGGTATTGGTTATAATCTGGGAATGATTTAGGGAGTCCCATTGCTTTAGGACTTGTTTAGGTGGGTTAAGTATGTCCTAGTTTAGGTCACCTAGCAGGACACATTCAGACTTAGTGCAAGGGGCCAGGAGAGAGCTTAGGGCAGGTAAGGTACAGGCTTGTGCTGATGGAGGACGATAACACGCAGCAACAGTCAACACAGAGCTATTTGAAAGTTTAATGCTTAAAACCAGCAAATCAAATTGTTTGGGGACAGACTTGGTGGAGACAACCGAGCACTGAAGGTGATCCATGATAAAGATTGCCACTCTCCCACCTTTGGAAGATCTGTCTTGCCGAAAAAGGTTATAAGGTTACTTGCCACTGAGCTGCCTGCAAGTTACTTTCACAGATATAACAAGGGAGCTTTGTTCCTGTCAAATTCACGGCAACCCCTTTACAGTGTATGCAGTACCATGCAGTTCGTAATGTCACCACTACTAGCTGTCAACGGCAGCATTTGTATTGAGTAGATTTACTACAGCCAAAGGTCATGTAGCTAAACAAACACTTTATGTCCTACAATCAATATTTTTTTCAATAGTTTTACCACCCGTACAGTAGGTGGTGGCATGCACCTCTAACGGTTGTTTGCGGGCCGCCATAATACCATAGAAGAAAACTTTCTGGCAACCTCGCAATGACAGCTCGTAATGACTAGCACATTCTAGCTGTTAATTATGACAAACCTTATGTACATTACACTATGATATTCAATACAAAATGTATTGGCTAGCTAGCTATATTTTTCAACTGCAAATGCCATACTTGTTGAAAAAGGATGAAGGGAAGCGCTGCTAAGGTACATAATAGTACATTTTGGTAGATAGAAGGTGCTCTTTGGTAAAAGGGGTAAATTGGTAATCAAAAAGAAAGGAGGACCAAGGCACTCTTCATATATTTGTGTGGCATGTTCAATGGAAACAAAGTTTAAAAACTCTGACGCGTTTTGCCTGCGTGGCCTTCGTCAGGGAGTACAAAGAAATGATAATACAATGTCCTCTTTTGAACAGCGTTTTCCCAATCCGCCCTGATTTGAAGAGGGAGTGGTTACAGCATTCATTGGACAACACCAAGTAAGAAATACTATACACATTAAAAAGTTAAATAATGTAGATATGTTATCAAAAATGCAACTCCAAGCTAAAAGCATCATATGAATATGACTGGGCAAAGTGCCTAGAACTGGAGAGGCTTCTACTTTGTAGTACCCTAAATCAAAGCAAACATGGACAACAACAGTCTAAACATAGCTGAGCAATAGAGCAAAAATGTCCACTAGATGACAGCAAATGGACCTATCACGACCCTACAGGAAGGGTGAAAAATCCATATTTTCATATGGACCAGGGTACTTAGTGGCCTGTAGTTTGTAAATCCATATCTTCATTTAGACCAGGGTACTTAGTGGCCTGTAGTTTGTAAATCCATATCTTCATTTAGACCAGGGTACTTAGTGGCCTGTAGTTTGTAAATCCATATCTTCATTTAGACCAGGGTACTTAGTGGCCTGTAGTTTGTAAATCCCAAAACTTTTTTTTGTAAATGACATACGCTAACAATTTTATCTCGCCATGAATGCAAGCACATGTCCCAATGCACGATCTGCCCCAACTGTCTTGCTTTTTGTAGATTGCATATTTTGGAAAACGAAAAAAGCCCACTAGCTAACATAATAGGCCCACACAGTAACAACGTTATTTTTGTATCAAGGATGATGGCACACTTTCACGCCAGTAGCACAGATTCTAAGCTAACTGGCTAGGTTGAGAGCTATATAGCTAGGTTACCTTGCTTGGAAGCTATCCAGCTGACGGTAAATATGTAGCTAAGAACACAGATAGATGTTACTTCTAAAATCTTTGGTAAGAATGTGTAGAGGTCAGGGCTGCTGTCTTGGTGATGTGTACTTTTGATTTTTGACTTATTCAAATACGCTGGCAGTGGCTACTCAAACCACCATGCCTAGTCTCTCTCACGTTGTGACCCAAACTGAAAGCTTACCGAGAGGCTACTACCTGAAGCTCCTTGCACTGCGAGTCGAGACGTATCTGAAGCTCCTTGAACTTCGAGTTGTAGACGTACCTGAAGCTCCTTGCACTACGAGTTGTAGACATAATTTGTAAGTCGCTCTGGATAAGAGCGTCTGCTAAATGACTTAAATGGAAATGTAATACCTGAAGTTCCTTGCACTTTGAGTCGTAGACGTATCACAAGCACCGAAACATTGGGGAACACCCAGGAGAACACAGCCCACAGAAAACTTTAGCTACAATCAAAAGTTTGCATGATGTCTAACTCGAATAATGGCGAGATAAGCTAGCTAGCCTAACCATTGTCTTTCAACTTGACACAAAGTCAGCTATGCTAGTCGAACATGCATTGAAGGGCGCTGTTGTTATTCATTATAGCTAGCCACATCATTGCCTAGCTAGCTAAGTCAATCAAATGGAATGGTACACATTCAGTACACTCTATTCAGGTAAAGCATGCTAAAATAATTTACATAGCTTGTTTGTTGATTCCTTACTTCTCTTTGATTGATGCATCCAGCATTAATATTGGTGCCGCGGCAATCTCACAATGCTGCCTGCTTGATAGCTGTCAAATCCCACTTCGATTTGAGTTGAAGACAGGTCAAAGAATGACCGATCATGCATTTCCATTGACAGTAAAACTGTAAAAACCTATAACATGGCGAATTTCCCTCAAACGGAAATTTCTCGTGGCTACCCCAACCCCGGCCAACAGCTCTGCACCCTCCACAGCAACTGGCTCAAGTTGCTGTGGAGGACCCTCTTCCTAAAATTATCCGCCGCCATTGTTGCAACCCCTATTACTAGTCTGTTCAACCTCTCTTTCGTATCATCTGAGATTCCTAAAGATCGGAAAGGAGGAAACACTCACCAAACTGTTGCAGACCTATATCTGTCCTACCCTGCCTTTCTAAGGTCTTCGAAAGCCATGTTAACAAACAGATCACAGACCATTTCAAATCCCACTGTATCCTTCTCCGCTATGCAATCTGGTTTCCGGGCTGGTCAGGGTGCACCTCAGCCACGCTCAAGGTCCTAAATGATATCATAACCACCATCGATAAAAGACAGTGCTGCATTGTGTAGTTTTGATGCTGCTTTTTATTGCATTGTTTCAGTTTTCCAGGTTGTTGTTTATGATCCGATAAAGTTAGTTGTTTGATGTCGCCATTTAATGTTAGCCCTGTTGTACCTTGCAGCCTTAGAGGTTTTAATATGTATTTTCATTTGGTAAAGCCTAAAGTTCATGCTTTTGATTTATGAGCAATTCTCCTTTCATGTATTTGATTTATCAAGAGAATTCTGTTGTTGTGATACACTTTTTCTTTGATGTTTAACTTGCATTTAGACAATTAGTTTGTTTGTATAGAAATTTGGTTAACCCCTTTGCAATATTATTTATGCATGTTTGTTTATTAACATAATGTGCATACATTCATTGTTTGAATACTGCCGCGAACATTTAATTGTCAGCCATTTTTCACCCCCTTTAGGAACAATGGCTGAACTAAATTCGGCAAAATAAATTATTGGTTCCTCTGAAACTCCTGACTCCTGTGTGAATTGTGTGGCTCTATTTGAACAGCAAACTTCTCCTTCACTAAACATTCAAACTTTCAAAACCTAAATCCTGTTTGAAAAAAGCACACAATTAACAGTGCCTGTCTGCAAAGATGGCAATTAAATCTAGAAAGGAGGAAAATGCAGCCAACGCGAATTAGCATTTTCCATGGCCATCTGGCATCAGCGCAGGCGATGGGGAACAAAGGCGAGTTGGATTGAGAGAGGAGGCGAGTGTGCCATGCATTGACCTGCAAATGAGGCTTTGTCACCAAATTAAAGCTCCCTGACCCCTGTACCCCCCTCCCCAAAGCTAGATTTTTTTTGCTTGCATGACGAATGGACACATTAATTAACGTCTATACGTTTTTGTGTGTATTTTGCAGTAAGCCTATTCTGACAGCAACCAAAACAGTGCAGCTTGGCTGAATATTGCGCTTGGCTATAGCCATGCACCAAAAGGCCAAAATAATTTAATATAGTCTAGCCTACTATCCCCATTCTATTATTCTAGTAAGCCTACTTTGAAAGATGGTAGCATAGTAGTAGTAGCCTATATCAATGGCGAGTTTGGATAGGTTTTTGGTTATCTGTATTGGATAGGTTTTCGGTTATCAACTTTGGTCCCAGTTAGATTTCTACATGAACAGACATATCTCAAAATGTTGCAATTGATGTTTAAGCCCCTCTGCCCCTCTGCCAAGACTTGGTGGTGAGCAGGCTCACTTAGGACTCAGTGATGCGCATTAGGATACATGCGGATCATCTTCAACTTGAGTTGACAGAGACCGTTTATGTGTCCATAATCACTGTTTTTGCGAGTGTGCTGTTGGCTTGCAAGGTTGACTTTGTGTTTGTGTGTGTGAATGAAAGAGAGAGGGGGAGGGAGAGAGAGGGGGAGGGAGAGAGAGAGAGATGGGTGTAGAGTGTTTCACCCATAGATGCCAGCTTCTCTCTTTTTTTGGCCTACCTCCACTCAATATTCATGCGTATGTGTAACAATGGCCACAGCTCAATTCACACAGCCACGTGGAACGCTGTCTGACGGGGAACTCGTGGCAGCCTTTCAGATATCTTCTTTCTGTCTTCTCCTTTCTTTGCATACCGAATCTGGCTTCGGTTGGGGGCCCTAATCACCCTCCCACCTCAATCGCCAGTTCACTTTGCTCTCGCCACGCATCAAGGGGATCAGAATTTCAAACTGAAAAGCAAAGCAGTTCTTTTACAATGTTTCACAACTTGGTGGAGGAATCCCAAATCTCCTGTATTTGTCCTTGAACTTCAAGCTAACACGTTTGCAAACAACATCATAGCTTACATCTTACACGTTGATTGTGACTATAATTGTGAATGTCTTGAATGGGTATAAATCATCTCTGTAAAACGCGTGCCCTTTGTAAGGAGGACAACAATACAGTGGAGGTAGGCCTATATGAATTTGTGGAGAAGTACTGTGTATGCGCACAGGTATTGGCCTTCACATCAGTCAAAGTTGCCGGCGCATTACAATGTACTCCATTTACCGCCTTCAATGGGTGAAAATGGGACCTATGGATTTGATCATCCGCATTCCTCAATGGGCCATTGAGGAATGGGCCATAAGGCCCATTGAGGAATTGCAATAGATTTGTGTAAACCCACATATTCAAAAAAGGAATTGTGCTTCTATTTGTATGTTATGATATACTGAAGGGGGGCCAGGGAACAAAGGAATAGGGGGTCAGTTAAAATAGCTTAATAACTCAAATTAGAAACCACTTAGAAAGTTGTGCTAATGCTTGGGTAGTGTCTCTAAATGCATAACAAGTTTTGTTTAACTGCTTTTGTTTGGGTTTGAGGCTCTAAAGTATCTATTTTTTTAAATGATTGACCTATGGAACATTCTCTATGTATCTAAACATATATATATTTGTATCAGTAAGATGGGATCTGTTTTTGTTTGTATAGTTGATGACATTATTATTGTATTTTCTCACAAGATTCAGATTAGTTTAGGGACCTATGTAGGGGGTTAGTTGTACCTTTAGACATTCATATAATAATACAACATTTCACTTCACAGGTTTTAATTTATTATATTATATTAAATTATATTTAACCAGTTTTTGATGGTAGGCTGCCTAATTTGTCACTGTGTTGATTTTGTTTTCATGAATCTCTGTGCCTTCAATCATTATGCTCAAAGAGCTGCAGCGCTTTCAAAAATTATTTATACCCCTTGACTTTTTCCACATTTTGTTGTTACAGCCTGAATAATGTTGTTACATACCGGATCAAGACTAAGCGAAAACATGTTTTTATAATAATTTGCAAATTTATTGAAAATGAAATTCAGAAATATCTCATTTACATAAGTATTCACACCCCTGAGTCTATACTTTGTAGATGTGACTACAGCTTTGAGTCTTCTTTTGTATTTCTGTATTAGCTTTGAACATCTGGATTTGGGGATTTTCTCCCATTCTTCCCTGCAGATTTTCTCAAGCTCTGTTAAATTCAATCTGTGTTAAGTTCAATCTTCATGTCCTTCCACAGATTTTTAAGTGTAAGGTTGTTTGCACCATTCATTGTTCACTCCATCCTTTCCAGTCTCCCAGTCCCTGCCTCTGAAAAGCATGTTCATAGCATGATGATGCCACCACCATGCTTCACTGTAGGGATGGTGTTAGACAGGTGATGAGTTGTGCCTGGTTTTCAAACATAGTGCTTTTTTGTTCAGACATAACGCTTTGCATTCAGGCCAAAGAGTCACATTTTTGTCTCATCAGACCACATCATATTTTGCCTTATGCTCTCCGAGTCTTTCACCTACCTTTTTGCAAACTCCAGGCGTGCCTTCATGTGCCTTTTTCTCAGGAGTTGATTACATCTGGCCACTCTCACAGAAAGCCCAGATTGGGGAAGTGCTGTAGATACTGTTGTCCTTCTGGGAGGTTCTCCCATCTCAGCCAAGCAACTCTGTAGTTCTGTCAGAGTGCTTATCGGGTTCTTGGTCACCTCCCTGACCCTCTTGCCTGGTTGCTCAGTTTGGTCGGCTGGTCAGCTCTCGGCAAGGTCTGGGTAGTTTCATATTCTTTCAATTTCAGAGCTCTACAGACAGTTCCTTGGACATCATGGTAGAGGGAATACAGTAGACGGCATTCGTCAAATATTTGATTTATGACCCTATGTCCGGGTGACGTGTGCATGCCCATATTTGGGCATCTGGTCAGGACATCCTGCTGGGAAGTGATCACGTGGTTATGCCCAAATCAGGGCATCCTGTTCCTGTTGTCACATGTTAGATTGTGTGTTAATTTATGCTTGTATTGCATCTATTCCTTTGAAGTTGTCATGATGATTGATGTGAAGGGACCTCGTTGAACTGGGGGGTATGTGTTTGAACATTTCAAAGAGGATGGCCCCACACCCTCTATTTTATTACCCTTAGGGCTGTTGTCTATGAAGCAGCAATGTCCGGGGGTATTGTGGGAGGCAGATACATTTATAAATAAGACCCAGAACAACACATGCGGCCATGATAAACCACTAAAGAAATTAAACATGGATTTTGTGATCAGTGGCAAAGCAGTGATGATGGTAACAACGGAGAGAAGGGTACAAAATGTCTCATCGGTATCATAGAGGCGGGACAGCGCGTCGGCTTTGGTGTTTTGGGAGCCTGGACGGTATGAGATGGTAAACCGAAACCTGGTGAAAAACATGGCCCATCTAGCCTGACGTGGATTTAGTCTCCTCGCTGCCCGGATATATTAGAGAATACGATAGTCAGTCCACATCCACCTCCACTATGAACGCTAAAGAGGGGTCCGGATGCGCCAACACGGGCACATTGGTGAACAGCTCTTTCAAACGACTGAAAGCTCTGCCCGCCTCTGCTGACCAACGCAAGCGCACCGGTCCTCCCTTCAGCAGTGAGGTGATGGGAGCAGCCACCTGACCAAAACCCCGGATATACCTCCGGTAGTAATTGGCAAACCCTAAAACCGCTGCACGTCTTTCACCGTGGTCGGAGTCGGTCAATTACGCAAGGCTGTAACGCGGTCATCCTCCATCACCACCCCGGAGGTGGAAATACGATACCCCAAGAAGGAAACGGACTGTTTGCAATACAGGTCATGCTCCATCAGTCGCCCAAGTACCTTACGCACCAGAGACACATGCGCTGCGCGTGTGGCAGAATAGATCAAGATGTCATCGATGTAAACTACCATTCCCTGCCCGAGCAGGTCTCGGAGAATCTCATCTACGAAGGATTGGAGGACGGCTGGAGCATTCTTCAACCCATATGGCATGACGCTATTGTAAAGTGGGTACTCATAATGCCCAGATGTAGTCAAAACATCTCCTCCCCGGACGTGTACCAGATTATACGGCGCCGTGAAATGATTCCACCACCGTAGCGATGAGAGGTAGTGGAACAAACCCCACTGTCGTGAAATTTAGACCTCTATAATCAATGCACGGACGCAGACCACCATCCTTCTTCTTCACAAAAAGAAGCTCGAGGAGACGGGTGATGCGGAGGGCCGAATGTACCCCTGTCCCAACGATTCAGCAACATATGTTTCCATCGCTACTGTCTCCTCCTGGGACAATGGATATATGTGACTCCTAGGAAGTGCAGCGTTCTCCAGAAGGTTTATCACGCAGTCCTCTCGACGATGGGGTGGTAATTGGGTCGCCCTCTTTTTACTGAAGGCGATAGCCAAATGCATATTAGTGAATGCGCACGGTGGAAACCTGGCTGGACTTCCACTGGATGTCAGAAGGTGAATTCACCTGCCTGAACATTTGACCACCCCTTAAGGGCTCCCTGTCGCCAGGATATCATCGGGTTGTGTTGAGCTAGCCAGGGAATTCCCAACACCATTGGAAATGCAGGTGAATCTATAAGGAAGAGACTAATCTGCTCCTTATGATCCCACTGCGTTACCATGTCCAGCGGCATGTAGCCTCGCTAACTATTCCTGACCCTAATGGTCGGCTATCATAAGGAGTGCACGGGAAAGGTAGGTTCTCGACACCAGGGAATCCCTAGCCTTACCAGGCCCACAATCCATGAAATTCCCAGCTGCGCCTGAATCGACTAGTGCCTTATGCTGTAGAGAGGGAAAAACCCAGGGAAAGAAGTCAACACATACATATGACTGACAGGAAGTGGGGAGTCTGGTGCTTACTCACCTGGGGTGATAATCGTGCCCCGCCTGCCCTCCCGACTCCCATACGAGTTCCTCCAGCATCGGCCGTGTGCCCTCGCCAAACCACAACTGGTGCAGGAGGAGCGCCCCTCCTAACTCCATAGGGATAGGGGCAGGAGGGCTGGGAAGTGGCCGACAGGACCTGATCCGAACGCCCGGGCAGCCAGCAGATTGTTGAGACGGATAGCCAAGTCAATGAGTTCATCCAGTGTGAGGGTGGTGTCCCGACATGCTAGCTCCCTGCGGACGTCCTCCCTGAGACTGACGGAAATGGATCTATCAAGGCCCTGTCGTTCCACCCTGCTCCTGAGGCCAAGGTCCTGAACTCCAGGGCAAAGTACGCTCCTTCTCCTGACGCAGCCGTTCACCCACCGCCCGACCCTCTGGTGGATGGTCAAACACAGCTCGGATTCGGCAGAACTCCGGGTGATTATCTCTCGAGTCCGGACCATTCCACACTGCGTTGGCCCACTCGAGGGCTTGCCCAGTCAAACAGGAGATGAGGGCGCTCACGCTCTCCTCTCCGGAGGGAGCAGGACACACGGTAGCCAGGTACAGTTCCAGTTGGAGAAGGAAACCCTGGCACAGGTGGTTCCATCATACTCCCGTGGGAGCGTCAGCTGAAAAGCCCCGGAGCCAGATGTGGTTGCAGGAACAGGAGGTGCTGAAGGAGGGGGTGCTGGAGATGAGGTGGGAAGGCAAATCCTCTCCCATCGATCCATCCCTCTCCATCATTTGGTCCATGGCCGAACCAATCCTGTGAAGCACGCTGGTGTGATGGAGGACCCTCTCCTCCATCAATGGGAGACCACCTGCTCCTGCTGATTCCATTGTCGCCGGGATTCATCAAGGGATACTAGGAGGGTGGGTGGAATCAGGCAGAGAGCAGGGTTAAGTAGATTCAATTTATTCACCATTGGTCACGCCAACATACAGGGTGCATACAATTGAAGCCCAAACACAGGACCAAATAGTCCGGAGAATACACATACGAAAACCACCATTAGACGTTACCATGTCAAAACAGGGCAGGTACTATATACAGTGCCTCGCTATTCCATTCCTGACCCTAATTTCCAGGCTTCAAACATAATCTAAAACTGTATTTTTTTGTGAAGAATCAACAACAAGTGGGACACAATCATGAAGTGGAACGACATTTATTGGATATTTCAAACTTTTTTTAACAAATCAAAAACTGAAAAATTGGGCGGCAAAATTATTCAGCCTTAAGTTACTACTTTGGTCACGCCTTGGTCTTAGTATTTTGTGTTTTCGTTAATTAGTTGGTCAGGCCAGGTGTGACATGGGTTTATGTTGTTGTATTTCGTAGTGCCTTTTTTAGTTATTGGGATTGCGGGAGTAGGGGTGTTGCATAGGTTTGGCCCAGGGGTTCTCAATCAAGTCAGGTGATTCTCGTTGTCTCTGATTGGGAACCATATTTAGGTAGCCTGGGTTTCACTTTGTATTTCGTTGGTGATTGTTCTGGTGTAGTTTCACCAGACAGGGTAGGATCACGTTCCGTTTTGTTGTTTTGTATTTGTCTCAGTTATTTCATGTATCGCGATTCATTTCATTAAAAGACATGAGTAACCCACGCTGCATTTCGGTCCGACTCTATTTCGACAAACGAAGAACGCCAGAATCACCCACCACACACGGACCGAGCAGCGTGTTAACAGGCAGGAGCCACAGGGATAGGGGCAGCTTCAGTGGGAGAGGCTGCACCACTTGGAGAATTGGACATGGGAGGAAGAACTGGACGGAAAAGGACCCTGGGCTCAGCCTGGTGAATATCGCCGCCCTAAAAGAGGAACTAGAGGCGGCCAGCGGAGAGGCGCTTGTATGAGGAGGCAGCAGACGGATGGAAGCCCGGAATCAGCCCCAAAAATTTCTTGGTGGGGGCTTTCAGGGGGGGAGTTCATCCAGGTAGGAGTGCAAACTCCCTGTGCTTACCGGGGGCTAGAGAGACCGGGCAGGCACCGTGTTATGCAGTGGTGCGCACGGTGTCCCAGTGCGGGTGCATAGCCCGGTGCGGTCAGCTCCCGTATCGACGGGAGATTGAGCGTCGAGCCAAATGCCATGAAGCCGGCTCTACGCATCTGGTCCCCAGTGCGTTTCCACCCATGGCACCAGCCTCCTGAGGCCAAGGTCCTGAACTCCTACATAGCCCAGTGCGGGCTATTCCACCTCGCCGCACTGGCAGGGCGACGAGAGTACTCAACCGGGTAAGGTTGGGCAGGCCGGTGTTCAAGAGCTCCAGTGCCCCTGCACGGTCCGGATCCAGTACCACCTCCACACCCCAGCCCTCCGGATTCCCCGCACCAGGCGGGTGCCCAACTACCACCAGTGCCAGCACCACGCATCAGGCCTACATCTCTCCTGCGAGTCCGGAGCCTTTCTTCTCTCCTGCGCGTTGAGTCTTTCCTCCCCAGCACTGCTGGAGTCTCCTGTCTGTTCAGCGCTATCAGAGCCTTTCTCCTCTCCAGCGCTGCCGGAGCCTCCTGCCTGTTCGGAGCAGCCTGAGCTGCCAGTCTGCATGGAGCAGCTAGAGCTGCCAGTCTGCATGGAGCAGCTAGAGCTGCCAGTCTGCATGGAGCAGCTAGAGACAGTCTGCATGGAGCAGCTAGAGCTGCCAGTCTGCATGGAGCAGCCAGAGCTTCAGTCTGTTGGAGCAGCCAGAGCTGCCAGTCTGCATGGAGCTGCCAGTCTGCATGGAGCTGCCAGTCTGCAAGGAGCTACCAGTCTGCAAGGAGCTGCCAGTCTGCAAAGAGTTGCCCATGGAGTTGCCAGTCTGCATGTTACCAGTCTGCAAGGAACAAGGAGCTGCCAGGCAAGGAGCTGCCAGAGTGTCAATCTTCATGGAGCAGCCAGAGCCGGTCAGCATGGAGCAGCCAGAGCCGTCAGTCAGCATGAAGCAGCCAGAGCCGTCAGTCTGCCAGGATCCGCCAGTCAGCCAGACTCTTCCAGATCTGGTCCAGACTCTTCCAGATCTGCCAATCCTGTTCCAGATCTGCCAGTCTGGTCTTCCAGATGGTCTGCCAGACTCTTCCAGATCTCCAGTCCATCGACTCTTCCAGATTTGCCAGTCAGCCAGGACTCTTCCAGATCTGCCAGTCAGCCAGACTGCTTCCTGTCAACCAGATTCCAGATCTGCTAGTCAGCCAGACTCTTCCAGATCCGCCAGTCAGCCAGAATCTGCCAGATTCAACTGCCTGGCTGGGCTTCATCTCAGTACTGGGCTTCTTCTCAGTACTGGGCTGGAATCAGTGCTGGGCTGCCTCAGTGCTGGGTTAAGTAGAGCTGCCCCTCAGTCCCGAGCTGTCCCTTTTCCTCAGTCCCGAGCTGCCTCACGAGCTGCCCGTCCCAGTCACGAGCTGTCCCTCAGTCCCAGCTGTCCTCAGTCCCGACTGCTCCTCAGTTGACCAGCCTCAAACACAGCTGACCAAGTGGGGTTCTGGGTGAGGAATTAGGTCATGGTCGGCGGCAAGGGTGGATCATCCCAGGACGTGAAGGGGAGGAACTATGACAAAGTGGGGTCCACTCCCGACGGAAACATGGACAGATGCCCACCCGGACCCTCCCTATGGTTTTGAGGTGCGTCCGGGAGTCCGCACCTTAGGGGGATTCTGTCACGCCCCCTTGAATTTTGTGTGAACTTTTGCCAGGGTGTGACATGGGTTTATGTTGTTGCTTCAAACATAAAGATATAAAACTGTGATTTTTGTCTCTGATTGGGAATCAACAAGCCTGGGACACTTTGTATTTCGTGGGTGATTGTTCCTGTCTCTGTGTAACAGATAGGCTGCAATTATTTATTGTTCCGTTTTGTTGTTTTGTATTTGTCTCAGTTATTTCATGTACATTAATTTCATTAAAAACATGAAAACCACGCGTGCAAAATTATCGGTCCAGTCCCCTTAAGAAACACTTTGTAGTGCCACCTTTTGCTGCGATTACAGCTGTAAGTCGCTTGGGGTATGTCTCTATCAGTTTTGCACATCGAGAGACTGAAAATTTTTCCCATTCCTCCTTGCAAAACAGCTCGAGCTCAGTGAGGTTGGATGGAGAGCATTTGTGAACAGCAGTTTTCAGTTCTTTCCACAGATTCTCAATTGGATTCAGGTCTGGACTTTGACTTGGCCATTCTAACACCTGGATATGTTTATTTTTGAGCCATTCCATTGTAGATTTTGCTTTATGTTTTGGATCATTGTCTTGTTGGAAGACAAATCTCCATCCCAGTCTCAGGTCTTTTGCAGACTCCATCAGGTTTTCTTCCAGAATGGTCCTGTATTTGGCTCCATCCATCTTCCCATCAATTTTAACCATCTTCCCTATCCCTGCTGAAGAAAGGCAGGCCCAAACCATGATGCTGCCACCACCATGTTTGACTGTGGGTATGGTGTGTTCAGGGTGATGAGCTGTGTTGCTTTTACGCCAAACATAACATTTTGCATTGTTGCCAAAAAGTTCAATTTTGGTTTCATGTGACCAGAGCACCTTCTTCCACATGTTTGGTGTGTCTCCCAGGTGGCTTGTGGCAAACTTTAAACAACACTTTTTATGGATATCTTTAAGAAATGGCTTTCTTCTTGCCACTCTTCCATAAAGGCCAATTTGTGCAATATACGACTGATTGTTGTCCTATGGACAGAGTCTCCCACCTCAGCTGTAGATCTCTGCAGTTCATCCAGAGGATCATGGGCCTCTTGGCTGCATCTCTGATCAGTCTTCTCCTTGTATGAGCTAAAAGTTTAGAGGGATGGCCAGGTCTTGGTAGATTTGCAGTGGTCTGATACTCCTTCCATTTCAATATTATCGCTTGCACAGTGCTCCTTGGGATGTTTAAAGCTTGGGAAATCTTTTTGTATCCAAATCCGACTTTAAACTTCTTCACAACAGTATCTCGGACCTGCCTGGTGTGTTCCTTGTTCTTCATGATGCTCTCTGCTCTTTTAACGGACCTCTGAGACTATCACAGTGCAGGTGCATTTATACGGAGACTTGATTACACACAGGTGGATTGTATTTATCATCATTAGTCATTTAGGTCAACATTGGATCATTCAGAGATCCTCACTGAACTTCTGGAGAGAGTTGGTGCACTGAAAGTAAAGGGGCTGAATAATTTTGCACGCCCAATTTTTCAGTTTTTGATTTGTTAAAAAAGTTTGAAATATCCAATAAATGTCATTCCACTTCATGATTGTGTCCCACTTGTTGTTGATTCTTCACAAAAAAATACAGTTTTATATCTTTATGTTTGAAGCCTGAAATGTGGCAAAAGTTTGCAAAGTTCAAGGGGGCCGAATACTTTTGCAAGGCACTGTATCTACGTTTCTTTTGGTGGGAGAGTCTCAACCCTCAATGTATCGTATGAAGTTCCACTTGTTCGGCGCAGCTTCATCTCCTGGTTTCGCCAACAATGGTCTCAAACATCTTGCTTCCGAAGGACGAGGAAGCTTCAGCGAGAAGTCTATCCAGTTCATAGAAAGGAACTTTTATGTTGATGATGTGTTGACGAGCGTATCGTCTGAAGCTGAATTGGCCCAGCTGGTGAAAGAAGCAAGAGAGCTTTGTGCAACCAAAGTTTGCCGATGCTACAAGTTTATCTCTAACAGCAAGGAAGTTGTAACAATAATTCCCAAGGAAGAACGTGCCAAGGATGCCAAAGACCTGGATATGGCTCTGCGTGAACCACACACGGAGATAGCGCTTATTGTGCTGTGGTGTGTCGCATCAGACGAGTTCCAGTTTAGAGTAGTTGTCAAGAAACGCTCACTCACAAGAAGATGAGTATTGTCTACAGTAGCCTCTGTATATGATCTGCTTGGGTTTGTGGCACCCTTTGTCCAGGCAGGGAAGCAGATCTTGCAGCAGATGTGTCATGACAAGATCGACTGGGATGACCACCTTCCAGATGACCTACGTTCCCAGTGGGAATTCTGGCTCAAAGGTCTACAAAACTTGTCTGAAGTAAGGATCCGACGAGGCTACTTGCCATCAAGTTTCAAGGAGGTGCAGAGTTATGAGCTCCATCACTTCTCCCACACTAGTACCTCAGGTTATGGAGAGTGCTCATACCTCAGAACAATCAGCACAGCAGGAGAAGTTCATTGCTCCCTCGTTATGGGGAAGTCGAGAGTCGCCCCTTCCAAGGTTACGACCATACCACGACTGGAACTTCAGCAGTGGTGGTAGCTGTTCGAACAGGTGACATGCTCAAAAGGGAGCTAGAGATACAAGCTCTACAGGCATACTCCTGGACAGACTCGAAGGTAGTTCTTGGCTACATCAACAATGAAGCCAGAAGATTCCACGTCTTTGTAGCTAACTGTATTCAACGCATTAGGCAAAGCATAGATCCCGAACAATGGAGATATGTGACCTCTGAAGAGAATCCTGCGGATCATGCTTCCAGAGGTCTCACATCAGACAGCTCATGGCATCCAACTGGTTCACAGGTCCAGACTGGGCAAGAGTGGTAAAAGCTATTGCCAGGCTCAAACGACATGTCAAGGAAGCCATAGGCTTAAAATTGGGGTCAGTGAAGCTACAAGCATAGAAGAAAGGAGAAAGGCATAGCTCACCATTATAAAGATGGTTCAAGAAGCAGCCTTCTCCCATGAGATCTACAGCCTTAGGCACCAGAAAGACATCAAGACCAAAGATATAGCAAGCAAGTTGAATAAATTGAGTCCATTTCTGGATGAGCAAGGTATCCTTAGGGTGGGAGGTTGCTTGGCTCATGCAACTCTTCATTCCCATGTGAAGCATCCTGCAATCCTGCCAAGAGATATCCACTTTTCAGTGCTGCTCTTCAAACACTATCATGAAAGAGTATGACACCAAAGAGTACGATCAATGAGCTGCTATCCAACGGTATATGGATCCTAGGATGCAGCAATGCAGTTTCCTCTCACATCTAAACGTGTGAAATGCAGGAAATTCAGAAGATGTACAGAATGGCAAAGGATGGCAGATCTTCAGAAGGAACGCATGGAGACCACACCTCCCTTCACATACTGCGGGATGGACTGCTTTGGACCTTTCTATGCCAAGGACGGAAGAAGAGAGTTAAAGCGTTATGGGCTACTACTCACTTGCATGGGCTCTCGAGCAGTTCACATTGAAATGCTTGATGACTTAACCACCGACGCTTTTATCAATTCCCTGCGTTCATTCATTGCCATACGTGGTAATGTTTGTCAAATCAGATGATGTGATCAAGGCAGCAACTTCATTGGCGCAAGACACGAGTTTGTGGACGCCCTGAAAGAAATGGATCAAACATGACTGAAGGAACTTGGATGCGAGTTTATCATGAACAACCCATCTTCAAGTCACATGGGTGGTGTTTGGGAAAGGCAAATCCGCACGATACGAAGTGTCTTAACATCCATTCTTGATCAGTCAGACGGAAGACTCGACAACGCTTCTCTGCGTATCTTTCTCTATGTTGTCATGGCGATTTTAAATAGTAGGCCCCCTAACTACGGAATATCTGAATGATCCATTAGGTCCAGAACCTCTCACGCTAAATCACATCTTGACAATGAAGTCCACAGTTATCTTACCGCCACCTGGACAGTTCATCAAGGAAGATCTTTATCTCCGCAAGAGATGGCGCAGAGTACAATTCTTAGCCAATGAATTCTGGGCAAGGTGGAAGAAAGAGTACCTCCTAAACCTCCAACACAGACAAAAATGAAATAAAGACAGAAGAAACACAAGGATTAATGACATTGTCATACTGCACCACGCAACCAGTGGAAATTGGCAAAGGTTACAGAAGTGTACCCGGGACAGGATGGCCGTGTGGGAAGATTCAAGTTACTGATCAGCGACTCAACCCTGGATGAGAGAGGTAAACGACCATCCATAAGACAGTCACCCTCCTGGAAGCCGATCAAGAAACCTGCAGACCCCTTTCACAGAAATCACCGGTGATTGGTGGGAGTGTAACTGACAGTTAACCTGTAAGTCTATGTCGTTGTCTTTTGTTTGAATTGTTTACGTGTCCGCTGTGCGGGGAAATGATAAGACAAGCGAAACTACGTAGCTAATACTGTTGTAACGGGGATCCTTATTGTAGCAACACACTTTTGGAGGAAGGGAATCCGCGCTATGTTAGCTAAGTTTTCATGTCATCGGGTGTAGTTCATAAAGGTTGAAGCGTGTATGTTAGGATGGTAACGTTATAATAATTAAGGCATGTGAATTCATGCCAGGAATAATAAGTGTGAAGTTTGATTTCCTCCCTTCTGTAATAAGCAGCCAATGAGGTATTTTTCCTTTATTCATGTGTTTAATCTGATACTGTTATAGCGCCGGTTAAACTGTTAAATATGTAAGCACTTCAGAGTTATACCAAGCAATAAGTCACTCGTAAGATAAGGAGGTTGTAAGAGTGTGCTTAACTGTATTTTTAATTGACTTTATAGTTCTCACGGAAGGTGATAAAGCCGTCAGTTAAAATCAAGGAATGGTTGTGCTCGTGGTTACTGGAGGGAGCTACAGAAAGAGGAGTGCACAATTTGGCCCCTCTGCCGACCACTTTTCACCCTTGAAAGTCATAGTAGATACAAAAAAAGATAAATGAACACCTGATCGCTGATTAGTCTTAAAATTATAAAACATGTATTTCCCTGAATGATCATCAGCCAAGGGCTGAATGTACCACTTCTTGAACCACTTCAGCGTCTCTGCTTTTCAAAGGCCCTTTACAGATTGGGCAATGTATTATTCCACACTATTTTAAGGTTGTAATTGCAATGACATTTTGGACATTTCTTGTTAATGTCACAACTGCTTACAGATTTACATGCCTTGGGGTGCCATGTTTGAATTTTGTGTTTTTCGTAGCAGTAGGCCGAACGACATGTGCATTGACAATCCGCACAGGATGTCAGGTTTAAGGGTTTTATCGGACATGTTTCATCCCGACATACTGAACAATTATAATGACAAGAGTGCCTCCCGTTCAGGTGTAGCCTGTATGACAGGCTGGACACACATAAGGCGCTCCTAAAAAAGCTGTGATGTTGGTAATAGCATAATAATGGTCATTTCGCACATAAAAGTACAGCATCTTAGGGTGAGGTTGTGGGTTGTTTTGGAATTTTAAGAGAGCTGCATTAGCTCTACTGTTGTACAAAACCACAATCTTGATGTTCAGTAAGTTTTCAAATTTGACTATATCAGAGAAAGCCACCGCATCCTGTATACCTAGACCCACGCAATTTGGAGCTCTCTAGCCTTGTGTAACGCCGCTAGATCAGTACAGGGTTGAGTAAATGTGCCAGGCCTATTGCAAAGCATAACTGATTGCCAGGATTGTGAATGTTTATGAGATATGCACTTTTATTGCTTATGATTTCAGATTGCATGAGACTATTAAGTTTCCTCCTCTGACCCCCTCCACCTAAGGGTGGAAGTACTATTTGTACTATGAGCTCGAGGGTCCTATCAGCTATGATGGATTATTTAGATTGAACAAGTCATTCCAGAAGGGCTATAAATTGTTCAAGATCTGCTGTGCCATTGGGTAAAACAAGAGATGCAGTGTTTTGCATGTTATCTCCACAAATTTCAAGCTGTAAGACATCACGAGGTTCGGGAAAATCTGTTGCCCTGTCTAACAGTTCGTTCAGAGTGTCCAATATCATCACAGAAAAAACTGTATAGTCAAGGTTCTGATTCAGCCATGTGAAATTTAAAAAAGGTCAAATCTCTGTATTGCTGAATTTATTTCGGTACACAACCCGGACACTTCTATCAAGACCATCTCCATCCTGATTTATTAGACAATTTTCCAATTCCTCAAAAACATTGTATTGCGTTTCAGACTCTTCGGACATGGGAGTTAATGGCGGGGTCTGTGTGGGGTCCAGTGTAGAAGTTCTTATGCTCTCATTCATCTGGTTAATTAAAGATATTGAGGGCTTCAGGGATCTGGGATAACAGGTTTTAATCGGTCGTCCCGGACTCATTCATATGATTAATTAAGGCTATGAGTTCGGCGGGTTTTCTTTGATAACAGGGTTTCATCGATCGGAATTATGTCTGATGTTACCCCTGCCTCATCCATTTGGTTAAATAAGGCTTGGAGTTTGGGCGGTAACTCAAAGCGAACTACATTTTTCCTGAATGAAGTGTCTGAGCTGAGAGTTGAGGACTAATGAAATCAGATTCCCTCCATCTCACAAAGATTGTGTCATCATCCACTTCATTTGAGGAAGACGACTGATTAAATATTTAATAAATCAAATGTGTTTTTGTGTGTTAAAAAAAGTCACGTCAAAATACCTATCACATTACACATTTAGTAAAGACAAATGCATTTGAAACTTCACTCACAATAAAACGTTTGTATGACTTCATACCATTATTTTATCTATAGGATAAGGAAAAAAAGGTGCTTGTGCATTGATAACCACATCAAAGCACACTAAAGTAATGAAATAAAGATGGCACTACTAAAGTTATATTTAAACAATAGCCTTCTGAATTTGCCATTTTCATTCATTTTGATTATTTTGGCACAAATGAAAATGTGGCACTGAGTTGTCAGTGAGCTAGTTCATTATCCAAGTGATGGTGGAAGGATGTAACTCCATGACTTGGAGATTGTGGACTAAAGGATGGGGCTGGATGGTGTTGAAGGCACTTGAGATGTCGAAGAACATAATGCGGACTGCACAGCCTGCTCTCTCCAAGTGCTCATACACCTTGTAAAAACACACCTATCTTGACCTGGTAGGTAAACTGCAGAGGGTCAAGAATCACCTGCGTCTACTGCTTTAGCTGTGCCAGAACCACTTTCTCAAACACCTTCACCAGCTGGGAGGTGAGTGCAACAGCCCTGAAGTTGCTCAGGCACTGCCCATTGATGTTTTTGGCTACAGGCAGGAGGATTTCCATGGTGTAGGTACAGTGGAGGTAGCACAGTCCTTAAACACCCGGGGTCTGTCTACAGCCAGTCCCACAGCCTTCCTGGCATTGGTCAGTTTGAACTGTTTCCTCCCCTGGTCAACAGTCAGAGTAATAGCCGGCCGGACTGGTCCTAGATTCTGCTGCTGTAATCTCTTCACAGACCTCTCTTTCTTCTGAGAAATCACAGTTGTAGAAGCATGCAAAGATCTGCTTGAGCCCATTAGCTGGTGCCTCCACCGTTCCATCAACTGGCCGCCCACCACATTCAGGCTGCATCCCCTTCCACATCTCCCTGATGTTGTTTGCGAGCAACCTGTTGCTTAATCTTGCTCATTTAGTCCCTCTTTTCTGCCATGTAATTTTTAAAATTCCTTCTATGGACCCTTTCACACTCTCCATGTCACCCCCAGGAATGCTTGTTTTTTCATATTGAGTGTGTTACAAATGTCTCTTGTAATTCATGGTTTGTTATTGGGGTAGCAATTCACTGCTCTCTGTGGAACAACATTGTCCATAGAGAAGTTGATATAGTCAGCAACACTGTTGGATAGAAGGTCTAGGTCACCACCAGAGGCATCAATGAATGTATCCCACTCAATACACTCAAAGCTTCAACTCAGAGTTTTACAGCTGTCTTGTGACCATTTTCATACCATGATGGTTTTGGGCTTCTGGCGCTGGACACGTGGTCTGTACTTGGGTAAGAGCTGAAAAATATTTGGGTCAGCCTACCCCAAAGGGTGGAGGACATTGCATATGTGTGCACCCTCTACATTAGCATAAAGCAAGTCAATAGTCTCATCATTGTCAGGGGTATTTAACAAACTGGCTGAAATTGGGCAGGCAAATGATAGGGAGCAGTGGTTAAACTCCACAGAGATGAAAATAAATGCAACTGGAGATGCCCTCTGCCAATCCCCTATGATAATGTCTGTTTTATTGTGATAATGACACCATCCGGAGATGCCGTCTGCAGATCCCCTATGACAATGTCTGTTTGATTGTGATAATGACACTATCTGGAAATGCCCTCTGCAGATCCCTATAATATTGTCTGTTCGGTTGTGATAATGACACCATCTGGAGATTCCCTCTGCAGATCCCGCATGATTATGTCTGTCCGATTGTGATAAGGTCACCAACTGGAGTTGTCCTCTGCAGATACCCTCCGATAATGTCTATTCGATTGTGATAATGACACCATCCAGAGATGCCGTCTGCAGATCACAATTGATAATGTTTGTTTGATTGTGATAATGACACCATTTGGAGATGCCCTCTGCAGATCCCCTATGAAAAATTATGTTTGATTGTGATAATGACACCATCTGGAGATGCCCTCTGCAGATCCCCTATGATAATGTCTGTTTGATTGGGATTATGACCGCATCTGGAGATGCCCTCTGCAGATCCCCTATGATAATGTCTGTTTGATTGGGATTATGACACCATCTGGAGATGCCCTCTGCAGATCCCCTATGATAATGTCTGTTTGATTGGGATTATGACAGCATCTGGAGATGCCCTCTGCAGATCCCTATGATAATGTCTGTTTGATTGTGATAATGACACCACCTGGAAATGCCCTCTGCAGATCCCCTATGATAATGTCTGTTTGATTGTGATAATGAAACCATCTGGAGATGGCCTCTGCAGATCCCCTATGATAATGTCAGTTTGATTGTGATAATGACACCATCGGGACATGCCCTCTGCAGAACCCCTATGATAATGTCTGTTTGATTGTGATAATGACACCACCTGGAGATGCCCTCTGTAGATCCCCTATGATAATGTATGTTTTATTGTAAATAATGACACCATCTGGAGACGCACTCTGAAGATCCCCTAAGAAACATTTGTTTGATTGTGATAATGACACCATCTGGAGATGCCCTCTGCTGATCCCCTATGATAATATCTGTTTGGTTGGGATTATGACACCATCCGGAGATGCCCTCTGCAGAACCCCTATAATCATGTTTGTTTGATTGTGATAATGACACCACCTGGAGATGCCCTCTGCAGATCCCCTATGATAATGTATGTTTGATTGTCATAATGACACCATCTGGAGATGCCCTCTGCAGATCCCCTATGATAATGTCAGTTTGATTGTGATAATAACACCATCTGGAGATGCCCTCTGCAGAACCCCTATGATAATGTCTGTTTGATTGTGATAATGACACCACCTGGATGTGCCCTCTGCCGATGTCAGTTTGATTGGGATCATGACACCATCTGGAGATGCCCTCTGCAGATCCCCTATGATAATGTATGTTTGATTGTCATAATGACACCATCTGGAGATGCCCTCTGCAGATCCCCTATGATAATGTCTGTTTGATTGTGATAATGACACCGCCTGGAGATGCCCTCTGCAGATCCCCTATGATAATGTATGTTTGATTGTGATAATGAAACCATCTGGAGATGGCCTCTGCAGATCCCCTATGATAATGTCAGTTTGATTGTGATAATGACACCATCGGGACATGCCCTCTGCCGATCCCCTATGATAATGTCGGTTTGATTGTGATAAGGACACCACCTGGAGTTGTCCTATGCAGATAACCTCCGATAATGTCTATTCGATTGTGATAATGACACCATCCAGAGATGCCGTCTGCAGATCACCTATGATAATGTCTGTTTGATTGTGATAATGACACCATTTGGAGATGCCCTCTGCCGATCCCCTATGATCATGTCTGTTTGGTTGCGATAATGACACCATCTGGAGATGCCCTCTGCAGATCCCCTACAATAATGTCTGTTTGGTTGCGATAATGACACCATCTGGAGATGCCCTCTGCAGAACCCCTATGATAATGTTTGTTTGATTGTGATAATGACACCATCTGGAGATGCCCTCTGCAGATCCCCTATGATAAATTCTGTTTGATTGTGATAATGACACCATCTGGAGATGCCCTCTGCAGAACCACTATGATAATGTCTGTTTGATTGTGATAATGACACCATCTGGAGATGCCGTCTGCAGATCCCATATGATAATGTCTGTTTGATTGTGAAAACGACACCATCTGGAGATTCCCTCTGTCTGTTCGGTTGTGATAATGACACCATCTGTAGATGCCCTCTGCAGATCCCATATGATAATGTCTGTTTGATTGTGATAATGACACCGTCTTGAGTTGGCCTCTGAAGATCCCCTATGATAATGTCTGTTCGATTGTTATAATGACACCATCTGGAGTTGCCCTCAGCAGATCCCTTACGATAATGTCTATTTGTTTGTGATAATGACACCATCTGGAGACGCCCTCTGAAGATCCCCTATGATAATGTTTGTTTTCATTGTGATAATGACACCATTTGGAGATGCCCTCTGCCGATCCCCTATGATAAATTCTGATTCTGTTTGATTGTGACAATGACACCATCTGGAGATGCCCTCTGCAGAACCCCTATGATAATGTATGTTTGATTGGGATAGTGACACCATCTGGAGATGCCCTCTGTGATCCCCTATGATAATGTCTGTTCGATTGTGATAATGACACCATCTGGAGACGCCCTCTGAAGATCCCCTATGATAATGTTTGTTTTCATTGTGATAATGACACCATCTGGAGACGCCCTCTGAAGATCCCTATGAAAAATTCTGTTTGATTGTGATAATGACACCATCTGGAGATGCCCTCTGCAGATCCCCTATGATAATGTCTATTTGATTGTGATAATGACACCACCTGGAGGTGCCCTCTGCGGATCCCCTATAAAAATGTCTGTTCGGTTGTGATAATGACACCACCTGGAGGTGCCCTCTGCCGATCCCCTTTGATAATGTCTGTTTGATTGGGATAATGACACCATCTGGAGATGCCCTCTGCAGAACCCCTAGGATAATGTCTGTTTTATTGTGATAATGACACCACCTGGAGGTGCCCTCTGCCGACCCCTTTGATCATGTCTGTTTTATTGTGATAATGACACCACCTGGAGATGCCCTCTGCAGATCCCCTTTGATAATGTCTGTTTGATTGTGATAATGACACCATCTGGAGATGCCCTCTGCAGAACCCCTATGATAATGTCTATTTGATTGTGATAATGACACCACCTGGAGGTGCCCTCTGCGGATCCCCTATAAAAATGTCTGTTCGGTTGTGATAATGACACCACCTGGAGGTGCCCTCTGCCGATCCCCTTTGATAATGTCTGTTTGATTGGGATAATGACACCATCTGGAGATGCCCTCTGCAGAACCCCTAGGATAATGTCTGTTTGATTGTGATAATGACACCACCTGGAGATGCCCTCTGCAAATCCCCTATGATAATGTCTGTATTATTGTGATAATGACACCACCTGGAGGTGCCCTCTGCCGACCCCCTTTGATAATGTCTGTTTGATTGGGATAATGACACCATCTGGAGATGCCCTCTGCAGATCCCCTTTGATAATGTCTGTTTGATTGTGATAATGACACCATCTGGAGACGCCCTCTGCTGATCCCCTATGATAATGTCAGTATGATTGTGATAATGACACCATCGGGAGATGCCCTCTGCGGATCCCCTATAATAATGTCTGTTCGTTTGTGATAATGACACCATCTGGACATGCCCTCTGTCCGATCACCTATGATCATGTCTGTTTGATTGTGATAATGACACCATCAGGAGATTACCTCTGCAGATCCCCTATGATCATGTCTGTTTGATTGTGATAATGAAACCATTTGGAGATGCCCTCTGCCGATCCCCTATGATAAAACCTGTTTGATTGTGATAATGACACCATCTGGAGATGCCCTCTGCAGAACCCCTATGATAATGTCTGTTTGATTGGGATTATGACACCATCTGGAGATGCCCTCTGCAGATCCCCTATGATAATGTCTGTTTGATTGGGATAGTGACATCATCTGGAGATGCACTCTGCGGATCCCCTATAATAATATCTGTTCGGTTGTGATAATGACACCACCTGGAGGTGCCCTCTGCCGATCCCCTTTGATAATGTCTGTTTGATTGTGATAATGACACCATCTGGAGATGCCCTCTGCAGAACCCCTAGGATAATGTCTGTTTGATTGTGATAATGACACCACCTGGAGATGCCCTCTGTAGATCCCCTATGATAATGTATGTTTTATTGTAAATAATGACACCATCTGGAGACGCACTCTGAAGATCCCCTAAGAAAACATTTGTTTGATTGTGATAATGACACCATCTGGAGATGCCCTCTGCTGATCCCCTATGATAATATCTGTTTGGTTGGGATTATGACACCATCCGGAGATGCCCTCTGCAGAACCCCTATAATCATGTTTGTTTGATTGTGATAATGACACCACCTGGAGGTGCCCTCTGCAGATCCCCTATGATAATGTATGTTTGATTGTCATAATGACACCATCTGGAGATGCCCTCTGCAGATCCCCTATGATAATGTCAGTTTGATTGTGATAATAACACCATCGGGAGATGCCCTCTGCAGAACCCCTAAGATAATGTCTGTTTGATTGTGATAATGACACCACCTGGAGGTGCCCTCTGCCGATGTCTGTTTGATTGGGATAATGACACAATCTGGAGATGCCCTCTGCAGATCCCCTATGATAATGTCAGTTTGATTGTCATAATGACACCATCTGGAGATGCCCTCTGCTGAACCCTTATCATAATGTCTGTTTGGTTGTGATAATGACACCATCTGGAGATGCCCTCTGCAGAACCCCTATGACAATGTCTGTCTGATTGGGATTATGACACTGTCTGGAGATGCCTTCTGCAGATCCCCTATGATAATGTCTGATTGATTGGGATAATGACAACATCTGGAGATGCCCTCTGCAGATCCCCTATGATAATGTCAGTTTGATTGTGATAATAACACCATCGGGAGATGCCCTCTGCAGAACCCCTATGATAATGTCTGTTTGATTGTGATAATTACACCACCTGGAGGTGCCCTCTGCCGATGTCTGTTTGATTGGGATAATGACACCATCTGGAGATGCCCTCTGCAGATCCCCTATGATAATGTCAGTTTGATTGTGATTATGACACCATTTGGAGATGCCCTCTGCCGATCCCCTATGATAAATTCTGTTTGATTGTGATAATGACACTATCTGGAGATGCCCTGTGCAGAACCCCTATGATAATGTTTGATTGTGATAATGACACCATCTGGAGTTTTCCTCTGCAGATACCCCATGATAATGTCTATTTGATTGTGATAGTGACACCAACTGGTGTTTTCCTCTGCAGATACCTCACGATAATGTCTATTTGATTGTGATAATGAAAACATCCGGAGATCCCGCCTGCAGATCCCCTATGATAATGTCTGTTTGATTGTGATAACGACATCATCTGGAGATGCCCTCTGCCGATCCACTATGATAATGTCTGTTTGATTGGGATTATGACACCATCTGGAGATGCCCTCTGCAGATCCACTACGATAATGTATGTTTGATTGTGATAATGACACCATCTGGAGATGCCTCTGCAGATACCCTATGATGATGTCTGTTTGGGATAAGGACACCATCTGGAGATGCCCTCTGCCGATCCCCTATGATAATGTCTGTTTGATTGTGACAACGACACCATCTGGAGATGCCCTCTGCAGATCCCCTATGATAATGTCTGTTTGATTGGGATAATTACACCATATGGATATGCCCTCTGCCGATCCCCTATAATAATGTCTGTTTGGTTGTGATAATGACACCATCTGGAGATGCCCTCTGCAGAACCCCTATTATAATGTTTATTCGATTGCGGTAATGACACCATCTGGAGATACCCTCTGAAGATCCCCTATGATAATGTCGGTTAGACTGTGATTATGACACCATCTGGAGATGCCCTCTGCAGATCCCCTACGATAATGTATGTTTGATTGTCATAATGACACCATCTGGAGATGCCCTCTGCAGATACCCTATGATGATGTCTGTTTGGGATAAGGACACCATCTGGAGATGCCCTCTGCCGATCCCCTATGATAATGTCTGTTTGATTGTGACAACGACACCATCTGGAGATGCCCTCTGCAGATCCCCTATGATAATGTCTGTTTGATTGTGATAATGACACCACCTGGAGGTGCCCTCTGCCGATCCCCTTTGATAATGTCTGTTTGATTGGGATAATGACACCATCTGGAGATGCCCTCTGCAGAACCCCTAGGATAATGTCTGTTTTATTGTGATAATGACACCACCTGGAGGTGCCCTCTGCCGACCCCCTTTGATAATGTCTGTTTGATTGGGATAATGACACCATCTGGAGATGCCCTCTGCAGATCCCCTTGATAATGTCTGTTTGATTGTGATAATGACACCATCTGGAGACGCCCTCTGAAGATCCCCTATGAAAAATTCTGTTTGATTGTGATAATGACACCATCTGGAGATGCCCTCTGCAGAACCCCTATGATAATGTCTATTTGATTGTGATAATGACACCACCTGGAGGTGCCCTCTGCGGATCCCCTATAAAAATGTCTGTTCGGTTGTGATAATGACACCACCTGGAGGTGCCCTCTGCCGATCCCCTTGATAATGTCTGTTTGATTGGGATAATGACACCATCTGGAGATGCCCTCTGCAGAACCCCTAGGATAATGTCTGTTTGATTGTGATAATGACACCACCTGGAGATGCCCTCTGCAAATCCCCTATGATAATGTCTGTTTTATTGTGATAATGACACCACCCTATGATAATGTCTGTTTGATTGGGATAATGACACCATCTGGAGATGCCCTCTGCAGATCCCCTTTGATAATGTCTGTTTGATTGTGATAATGACACCATCTGGAGATGCCCTCTGCAGATCCCCTATGAAAATGTCTGTTTGATTGTGATAATGACACCATCTGGAGATGCCCTCTGCAGAACCCCTATGATAATGTCTATTTGATTGTGATAATGACACCACCTGGATGTGCCCTCTGCCGATCCCCTTTGATAATGTCTGTTTGATTGGGATAGTTACACCATCTGGAGATGCCCTCTGCCGATCCCCTATGATAATTGTCAGTTTGATTGTGATAATGACACCATCTGGAGATGCCCTCTGCAGATTCCCTATGATAATGTCGGTTCGATTGTTATAATGACACCATCTGGAGACGCCCTCTGCTGATCCCCTATGATAATGTCAGTATGATTGTGATAATGACACCATCGGGAGATGCCCTCTGCGGATCCCCTATAATAATGTCTGTTCGTTTGTGATAATGACACCATCTGGACATGCCCTCTGCAGAACCCCTATGATAATGTCTATTTGATTGTGATAATGACACCACCTGGAGGTGCCCTCTGCCGATCCCCTTTGATAATGTCTGTTTGATTGGGATAGTTACACCATCTGGAGATTACCTCTGCAGATCCCCTATGATCATGTCTGTTTGATTGTGATAATGAAACCATTTGGAGATGCCCTCTGCCGATCCCCTATGATAAAACCTGTTTGATTGTGATAATGACACCATCTGGAGATGCCCTCTGCAGAACCACTATGATAATGTCTGTTTGATTGGGATTATGACACCATCTGGAGATGCCCTCTGCAGATCCCCTATGATAATGTCTGTTTGATTGGGATAGTGACATCATCTGGAGATGCACTCTGCGGATCCCCTATAATAATATCTGTTCGGTTGTGATAATGACACCACCTGGAGGTCCCTCTGCCGATCCCCTTTGATAATGTCTGTTTGATTGTGATAATGACACCACCTGGAGATGCCCTCTGTAGATCCCCTATGATAATGTATGTTTTATTGTGATAATGACACCATCTGGAGACGCACTCTGAAGATCCCCTAAGAAAAATTTGTTTGATTGTGATAATGACACCATCTGGAGATGCCCTCTGCTGATCCCCTATGATAATATCTGTTTGGTTGGGATTATGACACCATCCGGAGATGCCCTCTGCAGAACCCCTATAATCATGTTTGTTTGATTGTGATAATGACACCACCTGGAGGTGCCCTCTGCAGATCCCCTATGATAATGTATGTTTGATTGTCATAATGACACCATCTGGAGATGCCCTCTGCAGATCCCCTATGATAATGTCAGTTTGATTGTGATAATAACACCATCTGGAGATGCCCTCTGCAGAACCCCTAAGATAATGTCTGTTTGATTGTGATAATGACACCACCTGGAGGTGCCCTCTGCCGATGTCTGTTTGATTGGGATAATGACACAATCTGGAGATGCCCTCTGCAGATCCCCTATGATAATGTCAGTTTGATTGTCATAATGACACCATCTGGAGATGCCCTCTGCTGAACCCTTATCATAATCTCTGTTTGGTTGTGATAATGACACCATCTGGAGATGCCCTCTGCAGAACCCCTATGACAATGTCTGTCTGATTGGGATTATGACACTGTCTGGAGATGCCTTCTGCAGATCCCCTATGATAATGTCTGATTGATTGGGATAATGACAACATCTGGAGATGCCCTCTGCAGATCCCCTATGATAATGTCAGTTTGATTGTGATAATAACACCATCGGGAGATGCCCTCTGCAGAACCCCTATGATAATGTCTGTTTGATTGTGATAATTACACCACCTGGAGGTGCCCTCTGCCGTCTGTTTGATTGGGATAATGACACCATCTGGAGATGCCCTCTGCAGATCCCCTATGATAATGTCAGTTTGATTGTGATTATGACACCATTTGGAGATGCCCTCTGCCGATCCCCTATGATAAATTATGTTTGATTGTGATAATGACACTATCTGGAGATGCCCTGTGCAGAACCCCTATGATAATGTTTGATTGTGATAATGACACCATCTGGAGTTTTCCTCTGCAGATACCCCATGATAATGTCTATTTGATTGTGATAGTGACACCATCTGGTGTTTTCCTCTGCAGATACCTCACGATAATGTCTATTTGATTGTGATAATGAAAACATCCGGAGATCCCGCCTGCAGATCCCCTATGATAATGTCTGTTTGATTGTGATAACGACATCATCTGGAGATGCCCTCTGCCGATCCACTATGATAATGTCTGTTTGATTGGGATTATGACACCATCTGGAGATGCCCTCTGCAGATCCACTACGATAATGTATGTTTGATTGTGATAATGACACCATCTGGAGATGCCCTCTGCAGATACCCTATGATGATGTCTGTTTGGGATAAGGACACCATCTGGAGATGCCCTCTGCCGATCCCCTATGATAATGTCTGTTTGATTGTGACAACGACACCATCTGGAGATGCCCTCTGCAGATCCCTTATGATAATGTCTGTTTGATTGGGATAATTACACCATATGGATATGCCCTCTGCCGATCCCCTATAATAATGTCTGTTTGGTTGTGATAATGACACCATCTGGAGATGCCCTCTGCAGAACCCCTATTATAATGTTTATTCGATTGCGGTAATGACACCATCTGGAGATACCCTCTGAAGATCCCCTATGATAATGTCGGTTAGACTGTGATTATGACACCATCTGGAGATGCCCTCTGCAGATCCCCTACGATAATGTATGTTTGATTGTCATAATGACACCATCTGGAGATGCCCTCTGCCGATCCCCTATGATAATGTCAGTTTGATTGTAATAATGACACCATCTGGAGATGCCCTCTGCAGATCCCCTATGATAATGTCTGTTTGATTGTGACAACGACACCATCTGGAGATGCCCTCTGCAGATCCCCTATGATAATGTCTGTTTGATTGGGATAATGACACCATCTGGAGATGCCCTCTGCGGATCCCCTATAATAATGTCTGTTTGGTTGTGATAATGACACCATCTGGAGATTCCCTCTGACGATCCCCTATGATAATGTTTATTTGATTGCGATAATCACACCATCTGGAGATGCCCTCTGAAGATCCCCTATGATAATGTCGGTTAGACTGTGATAATGACACCATCTGGAGATGCCCTCTGAAGATCCCCTATGATAATGTCGGTTAGACTGTGATAATGACACCATCTGGAGATGCTTTCTGCAGATCCCCTATGATAATGTCTGTTTGATTGTGATAATGACACCATCTGGAGATTCCCTCTGCAGATCCCTATGATAATGTCTGTTCGATTGAGATAATGACACTATCTGGAGATGCCTCTGCCGATCCCTATCATAATGTCTGTTTGATTGTGATAATGACACCATCTGGAGATGCCCTCTGACGATCCCCTATGATAATGTTTGTTTGATTGCGATAATGACACCATCTGGAGATGCCCTCTGAAGATCCCCTATGATAATGTCGGTTAGACTGTGATAATGACACCATCTGGAGATGCTTTCTGCAGATCCCCTATGATAATGTCTGTTTGATTGTGATAATGAAATCATCTGGAGATGCCCTCTGAAGATCCCCTATGATAATGTCGGCTAGACTGTAATAATGACACCATCTGGAGATGCTTTCTGCAGATCCCCTACGATAATGTCTGTTTGATTGTGATAATGAAATCATCTGGAAATGCCCTCTGCCGATCCCCTATGATAATGTCTGTTTGATTGTGACAACGACACCATCTGGAGATGCCCTCTGCAGATCCCCTATGATAATGTCTGTTTGATTGGGATAATTACACCATATGGATATGCCCTCTGCCGATCCCCTATAATAATGTCTGTTTGGTTGTGATAATGACACCATCTGGAGATGCCCTCTGCAGAACCCCTATTATAATGTTTATTCGATTGTGTAATGACACCATCTGGAGATACCCTCTGAAGATCCCCTATGATAATGTCGGTTAGCATGTGATTATGACACCATCTGGAGATGCCCTCTGCAGATCCCCTACGATAATGTATGTTTGATTGTCATAATGACACCATCTGGAGATGCCCTCTGCAGATCCCCTATGATAATGTCAGTTTGATTGTAATAATGACACCATCTGGAGATGCCCTCTGCAGATCCCCTATGATAATGTCTGTTTGATTGGGATAATGACACCATCTGGAGATGCCCTCTGCGGATCCCCTATAATAATGTCTGTTTGGTTGTGATAATGACACCATCTGGAGATTCCCTCTGACGATCCCCTATGATAATGTTTATTTGATTGCGATAATCACACCATCTGGAGATGCCCTCTGAAGATCCCCTATGATAATGTCGGTTAGACTGTGATAATGACACCATCTGGAGATGCCCTCTGAAGATCCCCTATGATAATGTCGGTTAGACTGTGATAATGACACCATCTGGAGATGCTTTCTGCAGATCCCCTATGATAATGTCTGTTTGGTTGTGATAATGACACCATCTGGAGATTCCCTCTGCAGATCCCTATGATAATGTCTGTTCGATTGAGATAATGACACTATCTGGAGATGCCGTCTGCCGATCCCTATCATAATGTCTGTTTGATTGTGATAATGACACCATCTGGAGATGCCCTCTGAAGATCCCCTATGATAATGTTTGTTTGATTGCGATAATGACACCATCTGGAGATGCCCTCTGAAGATCCCCTATGATAATGTCGGTTAGACTGTGATAATGACACCATCTGGAGATGCTTTCTGCAGATCCCCTATGATAATGTCTGTTTGATTGTGATAATGAAATCATCTGGAGATGCCCTCTGAAGATCCCCTATGATAATGTCGGCTAGACTGTAATAATGACACCATCTGGAGATGCTTTCTGCAGATCCCCTACGATAATGTCTGTTTGATTGTGATAATGAAATCATCTGGAAATGCCCTCTGCCGATCCCCTATGATAATGTCTATTTGATTGTGACAACGACACCATCTGGAGATGCCCTCTGCAGATCCCCTATGATAATATATGTTTGACTGGGATAATGACACCATCTGGAGATGCACTCTGCCGATCCCCTATAATAATGTCTGTTTGGTTGTGATAATGACACCATCTGGAGATTCCCTCTGCAGATCCCGTACGATAATGTCTGTTTGATTGTGATATGTTCAGCATGACACCATCTGTGGACATACAAACAGACTCACACTTTTTTACGCATACACATACTGACACATACTGTGTCAGACACATACTGTGTCCAAGTGCACAAGTGCAAATCTGTCCAAAGTTACTGATTCCACAGATGTATCTTTCCTAAATCAAGTTTTCAGTTCAACAAAACAAGCTCAAGTCCTGTTGAAATGTAGTGTTCAAGGACAACTTATCTACCTTGTTGGGCAGTGAGCTCATGTTCTCCATGATGATAGATGGAAGGTAAGGCTTGCGTTGTCTCTGTGTGTCCCGCACTCTTTGTTTCATCTCCGGTGGACTGTAACCTTTCCACTTTGTCTGGTTGGAGCGGAAACAATTCCTTGTTTGAGTATGTCAATGAAGGTGATTGTTCCACCATTACTGCCACCACCATTGTATCCAATAGACAGGCAAAAATCCGAATGATACTAAGGAGTTGAATGTAGCGATTTGTATCGATTGTGCATATAACCACCCCAGCACACCAGATGGGCAGTCTGTTAAGATCCCTCGAGGACGCAATGACGACTGAGGGTCCCTTGGGCCACAGTGGTGACATATCCACTACATTCATGACCCTCCTCCTCATGTAAGAGAGACTCAAATGAAACTCTATCTAACAGCTTTTCACAAAAAAAATAACTGTTCACAATAGCGCAGTGAATTGAAGACATATGGTGTTTGCGTGTATGAGTATGTCTTTGTTTGTGGTGGACATATTGGAGCTTAGAGATGGCATGCGATTTGTGGAGCTGATGAGAGAGTATCATAGGAGGGGGTTGTAAGTTGGTCTGGTTGATTTTGGGGCTTTAACAATATGTACCCATATGTTTTATCAGTAATTGTGGAAATGAATTATACTTTATTTCAAATGTTCAGATGGAGTTGAAATGTTGAGGTATGATTAGATTTGGAAATGTCACTTCAAAGTCATGGATTTCATTGATTGCACCTACAGTACCAGTCAAAAGTTTGGACACATCTACTTATTCAAAGGTTTTCTCCATTTTTACTATTTTCTACATTTTAGAATAATATTGAAGACATCAAAACTATGAAATAGCACATATTATGTATTAACCAAAAAAGTTAAACAAATCAAAATATATTTTTTATTTTATATTCTTCAAAGTAGCTACCCTTTGCTTTGAAGACAGCTTTGCACACTCTTGGCATTCTCTCAACCAGCTTCACCTAGAATGCTTTTCCAACAGTCTTGAAGGAGTTTCCATATATGCTGAGCACTTGTTGCCTGCATATCCTTCACTCTGCGGTCCAACTCATCCCAAACCATCTCAATTGGGTTGAGGTTGGGTGATTGTGGAGGCCAAGTTATCTGATGTATCACTCCATAACTCTCCTTCCTCCGCTGAGGTACAGAAACCTTACGAACCGGCTGAGGCGTGAGAGCATGATGAGCCGGCTGAGACCTCCCCAGTTGCTTCGGTTGAGGCACGGGAACACATTCATCAGCAGAGGCATGGGAGCCTATCGACCACACACTTTTTCTTCAAGACTGCACTTAAAGAAGTAAAGTTCTTAAAATTTTCCAGATTGACTGACCTTCATGTCTTAAAGTAATGATGGACTGTCATATCTCTTTGTTTATTTGAGCTGTTCTTGCCATCATATAGACTTGTTATTTTACCAAACAGGGCTGGGGATCTGCCAACCAAAGGGACAATCCCGGGGATCCGGAGCGGAGCAGACCAGTTTCATCATAACGCTTGATGGTTTTTGCGATTACACTTGATGAAACTTTAAAAGTTCTTGAAGTTTTCCAGCTTGACTTACCTTCATGTCTTAAAGTGATGAACTGTCATTTCTCTTTGCTTATTTGAGCTGTTTTTGCCAAAATATGGACATGGTATTTTACCAAATAGGGTTTTCTGTATACCACCCCTACCATGTCACCCCTACAATTGATTGGCTCAAACGCATTAAGAAGGAAAGAAATTCCACAAATTAACTATTAACAAGGCACACCTGTTAATTAAAATGCAATCCAGGTGACTACCTCATGAAGCTGGTTGAGAGAATGCCAAGATTGTGCCAAGCTGTCATTAAGGCTGGATGGATGGCTACTTTGAAGAATCTCAAATGTATCAAATATATTTTGATTTGTTTAACACTTTTTTGGTTACTTCATGATTCCATATGTGTTATTCCATAGTTTTGATGTCTTCACTATTATTCTACAATGTTGAAAACAGTAAAAATAAAGAAAAATCCTTGAATGAGTAGGTGTGTCCAAACTTTTGACTGGCACCGTGTATGTGTGGTTGAAGTCGAAGAAGCAACGATAGATAGTTAATGCCCTAGATCGCAATGTGTGACATCTTGAGAAGAAGTACACTTTCTTTGAGTTGTAATTGGTTAGAGAGGAGGAGGGATGACAATTGAGAAATTAGATCTAACTCTAACTCAGTGCCAGTCCTGTCAGTCTGAGTCCTCCACCTCTTTTCAGCCCAACTTTTCCTTTGTCTCTCCCTTTTCTCCTCCCCTGAGTGAAACCTGTTTCCCTTCACATCTTGTCTTGCTGTGATGCGAGCATTCTGTTCAACGGCTGCTGTCTCTTTATCTCTCCATCCATCCATCTCTCCAAGCTCTCCACTTCTCTCTCTCTCTTTCTGTTGGCCTGTAGTTTCTTCTCCCTCAATCATTTTGGCCCATAAAACTCAAGGAGGAGCGCTAGCAGGCTGCTTTTTCAGGGCTGGCTACACAGCTATAGGTGCACTGACTCGGACTAATGCTATTCGCGCCTCAGATTTGCTCGGCAGGCCCTATGAAAGAGGCGGCGATGGCGTCCTTTATGAGAGACACAACAAAGGGCCATAATTCATCAGTGGACCAGGGAACAGGGACCAGGGAGTGGCAGGCAGGGAGTTGGGTAAAGACTCTAGCATGAATCCTGTGCAGAGTTGGGTTGGGCTGCTAGGCTGGCTCCAGCCCCACTCTTCACCACGGAAAGATTTAGGACATTTTTTTTTTTACTTCCCTTAAAGGTAGACTCAGCTGACATCATCATACACAGCAGGGGGACTTCCTGTGCACAGATAGCAACTATAATATAATTCCCGTCTGCCAATATCACTATTGGCTCTTCTCAATGTGGACATGCCTCAAGAGAGGGTGCAGGTTTTTCTTGTTCTTCATGTTTGTAAGTGGGATGTTGCCCGGCTGTGAATGTTAATGTCATGTTACCAAGTTTACCTCAGTTACACCAGGCCATGGACATGTCACTTCCAGTTGAGGACATTACCCTCTACTACTAGGCCAGCTCCCACTGTGCCTCTAGGGCTTACTCCTAACTTAATGTATGTGTGTGTGTGGGTCCCCTGGGAGAAAGAGTGAGGCTGGCAGAAGTAGATTTATGGCCACTAGTCCCAGGTCAGCCCACAGACTATACATCTTCACCTCTGCCTGGCTGGCCCTTCACGCAGGGCCACGGGCTCAGGGGCCCCTTACAGGGGACACAATGCTCCCAGTGCTGTTGGACCTGTCAGCTCCTCCTAATTTGTGGCCGTGGCTCTGAGGTTGAATTCAGCAGTGCTGGCTGCTTGACCTGCTCCATTCTTCAGCGGGATTAGCAACATCTTTTCCTACCCGCTGGGCGACTTCGTGGCTGTGCCCCGTGGACCCACCCCCAATTACACCGCATAACAAATGTAGAGACTCACGTAGATGGATGGATGGAGAGAAGGTTGGAATGGGAGAAGATGAAAATGGAGAAGGAGAAGCAGGTGATGAGGTGGCTTGGCTGGATTTCAGCTGATTGTTGCGTTGTTGGTTGATGTGTATGTATGTGTGTGTGCGTGTGCGTGTATTTGAGGGTGTGTTTGGGAATTTCTTTGACCCTTTGACCAATAGCAAGGTAGTGCTACACAGTCTAACGGGCAGTGTTAAAATTCTGGTGTTCATTTTTTCCGTTGCTAAATTTTACAGGAGAAACACCATGAGTGTAAACGGACAATAGAGTCTGATGTTCAATCACAGAGTTCAAATTGTTCAGCTCCCAGCAGTGTTAATTGGAACACCCAGGATATTTTGATAAGAACTTGTTGAAATTCTTTAATGTGCCATTTTTCCAACCCCAGAATGAGAAAGTGGCAGCGGTGAGGGAACGGTGAGTATTCTCACAATGAAATAGAGGCTATTCATTAGTTCATGATGAAATTGCACTGAAAGTAAAATATTTTGTGATTTTAAGTTTGACTACATGCTTGGTACACCTGTATTTGGGGAGTTTCTTCCATTAGTCTCTGCAGAACCTCTCAAGCTCTGTCAGGTTAGATGGGGAACGTCGCTGCACAGCTATTTTCAGGTCTCTCAAGAGATGTTCGAAAGGGTTCAAGTCCAGGCTCTGGCTGGGCCACTCAAGGACATTCAGACACATGTCCCGAAGCCACTCCTGCGTTGCCTTGGCTGTGTGCTTAGGGTTGTTGTCCTGTTGGAAGGTGAACCTTTGCCCCAGTCTGAGATCCTGAGAGCTCTGGAGCAGGTTTTCATATATGATCTCTCTGTACTTTGCTCTGTTCTTCTTTCCATCAATCCTGGCTATTCTCCCAGTCCCTGCTGCTGAAAAACATCCCCACAGCATTATGCTGCCACCACCATTCTTCACCATAGGGAAGGTGCCAGGTTTCTTACAGACGTGACGCTTGGTCTTTTCTTCAACGTCTTCACTTGGGGTCCTTGTAGGGAACTTACAGCACTTGAACTGTTGATGATGAGTTTATTTGATGCTGGGCAAAACTAATATCAGCTATTCTTGTTTAGAGTGGTACAGTGACATTTCTTCCCTCCTACTCCTTTGCACATCCTATCACCAAAGCCCACTGATAGGAAGAAAACACAGAAGATCAGCACAGCTCAGGCCATTGACCATCTCATTGTATTTCATAAGGTATATGATGTCACCTTCTTTGAGCTCAGTATGTGAATCAAATTCCAACAAAGAAGTTGAACAAGGCAATTATTTATATAATGTTATGTATGCATGTGTGTCAAATTGTAGATGAAATATTTTTTCCTAACATGATTGAATCCCGAGTTGACAGGGGCTTGTTCAGGGGCTTGTTAGCTTAGGGATTTGATCTTGCAACCTTTCGGTTACTAGTCCAACACTCTAACCACTAGGCTACGCTGCTGCCCCATCTCAATTGGTTTGATTATTGAAAGATGCAGTCTCAATGTCTGACCCCACAAATAAATCTAATCTCTCAGATATATGCAAACAATCTTACTGAACACTGGCATCTCATCCACTACATCTGAACAGACAACAAGGCCAGTGTGATACTCAATGCCACCACACATGACCCAGGGTGTGACATGTATTTCACTGGACATATCAAGCTGAAAATGCTGTGAGATCAATTCACTATTTTCAATGTCATTCAGCATTTGAGTTTTGTCAGGCCCAGGCAATGCTTTTGAGTAATTCCCAATGATATGCAGTAGCCATTTGGTGTTTCTTAGAGAGGGATTTGGTTACATTCTTGAAATGTTTTATGCTCGACTTGAAATGGCTTCATTGCCCAAACATGTATCAAAGGACCAATTTTGCATATAGATTCTGAATAGTGGAAGTGATCCTTCAGAATCAGATTATTCAGAGAATATAACTCTGAAAACAATATATGTTGCTCTGCGATAAGATCCTTAAAAAATACAGTCACTCCCCTCAGTGATGCTGGGAGAAAATACAATGCTGACGATGTCCAACAGCAGCAACATCAAATGCCAGTGTTTGTCTCCTTCTGGGACAACATCACCAAATATAACAGAAAGGTTCCTAATAAATGATGCTATTATTGTAGTGTCGTAGGTTTATCTTTGTCGGGCGGTTCTTTTTGTCCATATAGCCATAATGCATAAACTCGTTGAAGAATATTGTGGCAAACCTCTTCAAGGTTAGGAGCGTTTGTCACAAACTAAGTGGTAAACTGTCACCAAATCACCCAAGAATGAGAGTTCTTTCGAACAGGACAGTACCTGTGTGTTTGTTTCTCCGTCCTGGTCCACCCAGGCCGTAGGCGAGGACAAGGATAGCAGGGTTCGGTACACGAATCGGGTTCTCGGTAGGTCCAGGTCCAAACGCCCAACAGGTAAGTCCAAACAGTCCAGCTCATACACGGTAAATCCAGCCAATCTCTATTGTCTCTTTCTCTATTGTTCATAGATCCTTCCAGCACTCTCTTCTTCTCTTCCTGGTTTTTCTTGACCCTTTATCTGTGGGTTGGCTCCACCTTCTGAGAGTTCCCCTTGCTTCTGGGACTTGTAGTTTTGGTGGTTGGCCATTTTGTGATCTGTAGTTCTGACAGGGGTGGCCATTTTATTGATCGGGCAGAGCCCGTTTATTAGTTCTGCTCTCACATATCTGCCATTTACCACTCGACCCCCTTCTTTGCCACAATATATTCATTAGTTTCATATGGATTTTTCTATGTTGTTACAGACAACTCTATTTTGTAAGTACGGCACTAGTCAAACCAATGATCATTTGCCTTATTTTTAGGATGATATTTGTCAGGATTTGGCCAGGGTTGTTCCGGGTTTTGGTCACTAGATGCCCCCATTGTGCTTTTTGACCTTATGTTTTTTCCCTTGTTCCCCATTATTATTTGCACCTGTGCCTCGTTTTCCCTGATTGTATTTAAACCCTTAGTTTCCCTCAGTTCTGTGCTCTGTGTTTGTATGTTAGCACCCAGCCCTAGTGTTCTGTGTATTCTTGTCGATTCCGGTGGATGCTCTTGTGGAATTCTGTTTTTGTTTTTGAGTATCTCTTGAGGCTTTTTTGTGCTATTCCTACCACCTTTTGGATTTGCCATTTTTTGTATTGAAGGACTTCTCCTTTTTACTTTATTAAATACACCGTCTTAAGTACTGCTGTGTCTGCCTCATCTTCTGGGTTCTGCTGACTATTCGTGGCTCATTTGGTTAAGTGACTGTTTCTCACTCCGGAGACCCAGGTTCGTAACCGGGTCCTGACAGAAACACAGAGCCAAAAATGAACCCAGAGGCAGCCAGTTCCCAGGACCTATTTGCCATGCTGTCCCACCACCAGGAGACTGTCCAACGCCACAAAGCCGCCCTGGTTCAGCAAGAGGCCTTAATGGCTAGACATTCTCATCTTCTGTCGGAGATGCTGACTTCCATTAACCTCTTACACTTATGGTGGCGCTATTTCATTTTGGAAGAAAAAACGTTCCCGTTTTAAACAAGATATTTTGTCACAAAAAGATGCTCGACTATGCATATAATTGCTACTGTTCGAAAGAAAACACTCTGTGACGTGTCCAGAAATACAAATATCTTCTCTGTGCGTGCCCTTTAACGTGAGCTTCAGGCAAAACCAAGATGACTTGGCATCCAGGAAATGACAAGGATTTTTTGAGGCTCTGTCTTTCATGATCTCCTTATATGGCTGTGAACGCAAGAGGAATGAGTCTGCCCTTTCTGTCGTTTCCCCAAGGTGTCTGCAGCATTGTGACGTATTTGTAGGCAGATCGTTGGAAGATTGACCATAAGAGACCACATTTACCACGTGTCCGCCCGGTGTCCTGCGCCGAAATTGGTGCGCAAAAGTCACCTGCCAGTATTTTTCCATGGGGCACAGAGAGAAGCAAGCTTCCACGAACTGCATGTCAATGAAGAGATATGTGAAAAAACACCTTGAGTGATTGATTCCAAACAACGTTTGCCATGTTTCGAGTCGATATTATGTAGTTAATCCGGAAAAAGTTTCACGTTGTAGGTGACTGCATTTTCGGTTCGTTTCGGTAGCCAGGCGCAATGTGAAAGCGGAACGATTTCTCCTACACACAGACGCTTTCCCAGGAAACACTGCGCATTTGGTATGTGGCTGGGAGTCTCCTCATTGAAAACATCAGAAGCTCTTCAAAGGTAAATGATTTTATTTATTTGGTTATCTGGCTTTTGTGAAAATGTTGCGTGCTACATGCTACACAAAATGCTATGCTAGCTTTGCATACTCTTACACAAATTAGTCAATTTCTATGGTTCAAAAGCATATTTTGAAAATCTGAGATGACAGTGTTGTTAAGAAAAGGCTAAGCTTGAGAGCAAACGCATTATTTTAATTTTATTTGCGATTTTCAGAAATCGTTAACGTTGCGTTATGCTAATGAGCCTGAGGCTTAGTCACAATCCCGGATCCGGGATGGGGAGTTTCAAGAGGCAAATATCTGATCGTCTTACCCCGGCAACAGTTCCCGTCCCAGTACCTCAGATTCACGTACCCATGGCAGTTAACCCCTGGCTGAACCTCGTCTTCCACCTCCCCAACGGTTCTCAGGTGATCCAAGTGCTTGTAAGGGTTTCTCACCCAATGTTCTCTCTCCTTTGAGCTACAACCCTCGTCGTTTCCCACCGACCGGTCTAAGATCGCTTATATCATCACCCTGCTGTCGGAAAAAGCCCTGGCCTCGGCTACTGCTGTGTGGGATGCCCATAGTTCCTGCTGTGTCAGCTACTCTGCCTTTGCTGAGGAATTCAAGCGAGTGTTTCAAGGCCCAAGCAGTGGTTCTGACTCAGCCAAACAGCTCCTGACTCTCCACCAAGGTTGGCGCAGCGTGACGGACTATGCCATCCAGTTCCGCACGGTGGCAGCAGCAAGTGGCTGGAACAACGAGGCGCTCACGGTGTGCTTTCTGAAAGGCCTTTCCGACACTATCCAAGATGAACTGGCCACTCGGGAACCACCGGACAATCTCGAGTCCCTGATCAAGTTGGCCTCACGCATTGACCAGCGTCTGAGAGAGAGAACTGAACCGTAGACCTCTAGCCCCTATCAGTCCCAGCTCCAAGTCCCCACCTTTATCCTCGCTGGCTCCATCGGAACCCATGCAGATTGGACGCATCTCCCAGGCTGAGAGAGACCGCCGGATGAGGGAGCGACGCTGTCTATATTGCGGCAAACCGGGCCATTTCCGTTCCACGTGTCCCGGGCTCAGGGAAACGCTCTGTCCCGTACAGACCGGGGGGAACTGTAACTAGGGAAACATAACCTCCTCCCATCCGTCCAACTCCCGTCTGCTCATTCCAGTCACCCTCTCCTGGGACAACCACAAGCTTCACCTTCAAGCCTTGGTAGACTCTGGAGCCGCAGGTAACTTCATGGATGGTTTCTGGGCGAAGGAGAATGGCGTTCCCTCTGAACCTCTAAGTGAACCCATGAGGGTCACTACATTGGATGGAAGCCCTTTGGGATCTGGACTTGTCACTCATGTCACTACCTCCTTGCGACTTTCAGTTTCACAACACCAGGAATTGATGAACTTTCATTTGATCTCCTGTTCCGAGTTCCCTCTCGTCTTTGGATACCCCTGGCTTCACAGCCATAACCCTCACATCGACTGGTCTGTGGGCACTATCAAGCAGTGGGGTCCTACGTGCCAAGCTACTTGTATTTTCCAGAATTCCCGAGTTCTACTCCGAGTCTTTAGAATCCATCGACCTGACCCGAGTTCCCGAGTGTTACCATGACCTCAAACTGGTGTTTAGCAAACAGAGGGCCACCATGCTACCACCCCATAGACCTTACGATTGCCCCATCGACCTGTTTCCGGGCACTTACCCCCCAGGGGGTCGGATCTTTTCCCTATCTCCACCCGAACGAGCTGCTATGGATACCTACATCAGGACGCTCTGGAAGCAGGCCTCATGCGTCCATCCACCTCCCCGGCGGGAGCAGCGTTTTCTTTGTGGCCAAGAAAGACGGTGCATTACGTCCTTGCATTGACTACCGGGGACTCAATGCCATAACCGTCCGTAACCTTTACCCGCTACCCCTATGGCCACAGCCGAGCTGCTCCAGGAAGCAGTTGTTTTCACTAAGCTTGACCTGCGGAACGCATACCATCTTGTGCGGATCAGACCTGGTGACGAGTGGAAGACCGCTTTCAACACGCCTACTGGTCACTATGAATACTTGGTGATGCCCTTCGGCCTGACCAACGCCCCAGCGGTGTTCCAAGCGCTCATAAACGATGTGCTTAGGGATATGCTTAACATATTTGTGTTCGTTTACTTGGATGACATCCTCATCTTTTCGAGCTCCTTCAAGAACACACTAAGCATGTCAGACAAGTACTCAAACGCCTCCTGGACAGCCATCTGTACGTTTAGCCGGGAAAAATGTGAATTCCATTCATCCGAGTACAATTCCTGGGATTTGTAGTGGAACCAGTCGAGTCCAAATGGACCCCAGGAAGGTAGGGGCGGTAGCGGATTGGCCCACCCCCAAATCCGTTAAGGAAGTTCAGCGTTTCCTGGGCTTCACAAACTTTTACCGCAAGTTCATCAAGAACTTCAGCTTGGTGGCAGCCCCTCTCTCAGCTTTAACCAAGGGTGGCAATGCAAGGTTTTTGTGGGGAAGAGAAGCTGAGACGGCCTTCCAAGGACTCAAGCAGCGCGTTCTCTCTGCTCCCATCCTGATACTACCGACTACGGATGAACCATTTGTGGTGGAGGTAGACGCATCAGAGGTTGGTGTTGGAGCTGTCCTGTCTCAGAGGGTGAAGACAAGAAGCCTCATCCGTGCGCTTTCTTCTCACCGGCTTACCCCGACTGAGAGGAACTACGATGTGGGGATCGTGAACTCCTAGCGGTTAAGATGGCATTGAAGGAATGGAGACACTGGCTCGAGGGGGGCTTCTCACCCGTTTCAAGTGCTTACGGACCACAAAAATCTGGAGTATATCCAGCAGGCGGCGGTTGAACTCTAGACAAGCTAGATGGTCTCTTTTCTTCAATCGATTCCAGTTTATCCTCACCTATCGGGCCGGGTCGAAGAATCTCAAACCGGTTGCCCTGTCCCGAGTCTACGCTCCTGCCATTCGAGATGACACGGACATGCCTGTCCTTCCTGCTGCTAAGATTGTGGCTCCGATCTCGTGGCAAGTTGAGGATACCGTGAGACGTGCTCAAGCTAGCGAACCGGACCCGAAGGAGGTCCTGCCAATCGGTTGTTTGTCCCCAAGGCAGTGAGGACTCAGGTCCTTCTGTGGGGGCACTCCTCTCGCCCCACCTGTCATCCGGGCGTAGGTCGCACCTTGGAGTTCATCCAGTGTAAGTTCTGGTGGCCTACCATAAGAGAAGACGTTGCCACTTTCGTCAATGCCTGTCCCGTGTGCTGCCAGGGCAAATCTTCTCACCTCCGCCCTCAAGGACTCCTTCACCCTTTACCTGTTCCCCACAGATCCTGGTCCCATATCTCATTGGACTTTATTACTGGACTTCCTCCATCCCATGGCAATACTACTATCCAATTCATAGTCGACAGGTTTTCAAAGGCGGCCAGGTTCGTCCCTCTGACTAAGTTACCTTCTGCCAAGGAAACGGCTGAGTTGGTAATTAATCATGTGTTCCGAGTCTTCGGCATTCCTCAAGATATGGTTTCTGACAGAGGTCCCAGTTCGCCTCAAGGTTTTGGAAGGCCTTCTGCCAACTCATGGGGGCTTCTGCCAGTCTATCTTCAGGGTACCATCCGGAGTCCAACGGCCAAACAGAGAGGATGAATCAAGAGCTGGAAACCACCCTCCGATGTATGACTCGTGACAACCCGTCCACATGGTCATCCTTTATTGTTTGGGCCGAATACGCGCACAACACCTTGCGCTCCTCCTCCACTGGTATGTCCCCGCACGAGTGTCAGTTTGGCTATGCTCCTCCATTGTTCCCGGACCAGGAGGCAGAAGTCAGAGTGCCTTCAGCCTTGAAGTTCGTCAGACGCTGTCGGCTTATGTGGAGGAAGACCCGTCTTAATCTTATGCGTTCCTCAGAGGTACCAACAACAAGCCAACAGGCGTCGCCGTCCCGGGCCTACCCTGCGCCCCGGCCAGAGAGTCTGGCTCTCCCACAAGAACTTACCTCTACGGGTGGAGTCTCGCAAGCTGTCCCAAAAATACATCGGTCCCTTCAAGGTTGCCAGGAGAGTTAACCCAGTTTCTTATCGCCTACACTTACCCAGATCCCTTAAGATTAATCCCACATTTCACATTTCATTGTTAAAACCTGTTGTTTTTTCTCCCCTTGTCGGCAGACAGACCTCCCCCTCCGCCTCGTGTCATTGGAGGCCAGCCGGCTTATACCGTCCATCGGATACTGGATTCCCGCCCCGGTGCAGCGGTCCCTGGCAGTATCTGGTGACTGGGAAGGCTGCCCGGTCCCGAGGAGCGCTCCTGGGTTCCTGCCAAAGACATCCTGGACCCTGACCTCATTCGTCAGTTCAGGGCCCTCCACCCTGAGAGAGCTGGTAGGAGCGTCAGGAGCCGTTCCTAGGGGGATTCTGTCAGGATTTGGCCAGGGTTGTTCCGGGTTTTGGTCACTAGATGCCCCCATTGTGCTTTTTGACCTCATGTTTTTTCCCTTGTTCCCCATTATTATTTGCACCTGTGCCTTGTTTCCCTGATTGTATTTAAACCCTTAGTTTCCCTCAGTTCTGTGCTCTGTGTTTGTATGTTAGCACCCAGCCCTAGTGTTCTGTGTATTCTTGTCGATTCCGGTGGATGCTCTTGTGGAATTCTGTTTTTGTTTTTGAGTATCTCTTGAGGCTTTTTTGTGCTATTCCTACCACCTTTTGGATTTGCCATTTTTTGTATTGAAGGACTTCTCCTTTTTACTTTATTAAATACACCGTCTTAAGTACTGCTGTGTCTGCCTGATCTTCTGGGTTCTGCTGACTATTGTGGCTCAGTTGGTTAAGTGACTGTTTCTCACTCCGGAGACCCATGTTCGTAACCAGGTCC